>NC_056743.1:247558512-247858512 GCF_019279795.1 Protopterus annectens
AAAACTATGGCAAGTATTTCATTTTGATCTGAGCATAATATGTCTGTCTCTCTGTGCATCATTTAGAGATGTAGACCCAATAAGCTATTGGTCTTCACTCTTGTAACAGTAAAACACTGAGATGTAGTTGACTAACAGCTTTTGGTGCAAGTAACATTGAACAATTTGGGAATGAACTTGGACAGGCACTGCTCTGTGATTCAGAAACACATACAAAATGGTTTATCACTAGACATTTGCAGGTCTATGTCCTTATGCACAAAAACATGGCCTATATATTGCGAAATTATAGATTTGGCACTTGTCCCTGTTCATTCTCAAGCCTTTTAACCTGAATATGTCTAGCAGCCTTACTAGAGGCAGATAATGGTCCTGTTTTATAGCACCCCACACTAGCATGTCATTGATTAAGTTGATTACTCCATCTAGCACTTCAACTATACTTGCTACAGCTCTTTGGAACATTTCTGGAGCTAGTTTCTCAAAAGTCAACCTTATAAAAGTTAGACATCTTGGAACTAACCTCATTATCAGTATCATGTGTTCCCCTCCAAACAACATGGATTCTGGCTTGGATGAAGTACTATGACAGTACTTTGGTCCCTAACTGATAACATCATGCTAAACTCTGATAGTGGTCTTCTTACATGTACCTTATTTATAGACCTGACAATGGTATTTGACTTCATTGGCCACTATCTTCTCCCACACAAACTAATTGAAATTGGTATCAGTCCAGGTGCCACTCTATGGTTTAAAAACTCCTTTACTGATAGACACTTCATAGTTAAAACAGGATCTTCCCAATCAAATTCTGCATCTGTTACCAAAGGTGCACCACAAGGATCCATTCTTGCCACCCTCCTCTTCTCCATATTCATTAACAAACTTCTTTGTGACTTCTCCCATCTCCTGCTTATTCTCTATGCTAATGACATGGTCATTTATCAATCAGGTCACTCTCACACCAACATTCAATGTCAACTCTAGTCAGACTTACATGAGCTGTACCAGTGGCTCATAATCCACCTCTCAGCCACATCAACACCAAAATTATGCATTTTGGAACTCCACGGAAAACTCACAAAGCACTTGACTCTTTAACTATCGTTGATCTACACAACCATTCCACAGGGACAACCACCACCTTCAAATACATAGGAATGTGGTTTAATCACTGACTAAACTTCTATTTCCACATAGACAAAGTGAGAGCCAAAATAAACTCCCTCTTCTGGACCAAAAAGATCTTCACTTTTCTACCCCAATCAGCCAAATCAGCCATAGGCAAAGGAATTCTGTTTTCCCAATTTGAATATGGGGTCCCATTGTTTGCTTCTGCCTCCATTAAAAACGCTGCTACACTCTAGACCATCTCTAACAACATCTGCAAATTAATTACAAGCTCACCTCTCTGTAAGCATCACTGTATCACCCTAGAAAAAGCCAAATGCCTACATAAAACAGATCTATATTAGATTATCGAACTTTTAAAAGATTGAACACCATATGGTCACCACCATATGATTGAACTTTAAAAGTTCTAAAAAAAAAAAAACAGAAAAAAACCTGCCTGAAAGGTTAAGCAGGGGGGCAAGCCCCCGGCACCCTCACACCCCCTACTCTTTAAATATACCAACTCCGAGATCACACTACAGTGCAGATAATGGAAAACTTCCATTTCCACACTGTATAGAGATCTCCATTGAAACTTTCAAACATTTGCATGTTCGATCATATGGTGTCGACCATATGACATTCACACATGTAAATGTTCGATAATGTAATATAGACCCCCATAAAACAAAGGTGTTGCCTACTTTTAGGATCCCAGTGCTGCAAAGTTCTCCATCTCCACACTTTACTCCCCTTGGAATGAGACATCATGAAAAAAAACTCTTCATACAACCTGAGACACTACTCAAAAGCCACACCAACTCTTATTACCCCTAGAACCAAACTCTACAGCAATGCAAATGCTTTCTCCTCTTAGGCTCCTACTCTTTGGCAAGCTCTATCCATTGACATTAAGGAAATCAACACTTATTTCAAACTCAGAATGCAACTCAAAAAAGCACTTCTTCATCCAAGCCAAATGCTCCTGTTTCAGCACAGGAATATCACCTAATCTATCTCCTTTCTGAGTCTCTTTTCTTCTCTCAAGAGTCAGTGAAGACTGAATGCCTTTAGAAAATAATATATATGTTGTACATTACACTCTGCTTGATTGTACATTGCAGTGTTTTTGTTCACTTGAATATATATACTTATTTTTTATGTAATTAGTCTGAACTATTCTGTTACTGATTACATTTCTGTATTTTTCACTTGTAATGGGAAACAGAAAATATACCCCTGGGATCCCATCTGTGTCCCTGCTGGACAGGGGAAACAGGTGCTGATTTTGAGGGAACATGGGTGAAATTCTTAGCTAGGCTTATAAGAGCCTCTGGGCCAATAGCCTAGTATCATCCTTTGAGTGTATGAACCTACGTATTTCACCCAAGCAGAGCCTGAAACTGGTCAATATTGATCAATGCACTACCCAGGTAAACAAATATATAAATAAACAAACTCTTGGTCATCATCAGGGGTACAGATAAACCTATCATCTGCTATAGTTGCTACTACCTCTTCAGTTGTCCAACATGGACAAGATTTCCTTCTGATCCACTTGCTTAAGTTTTCAGGATCTATGTATATACTTAATATGTTCTGCTTCATAACCGTCACCATACCATTTACCCATTTGGTTGGTTCACTCTGAATATGGTTCCTATAGCTTCCTAAGTCCAAGTGCAACTAATACTTTTCTCAGAAGACACACAACTGGTACTCCTTTAGGGAAAATCTTTTTTGATATTCACTTTCTAAGCCTTCAGACAGATAAGAATACTAAAGCATACTATCAACTGTACTTTATGACACATATTAAGCATTTTGTGACTTGGGTTTCTAAATTTATAGTTTAGTACTAATCCCATAAATTATTTTATTGCATTTGTTTGACATATCAGCCTCTTTATTATTAGTAATATGTCTCTGTACATACTGACCATAAATATATTCATTAAACAGACAACTGTTTCAGTGCTGCATTAGCCAAAATAATACTCAAACATTCAAGATACCTCTGCAGCTTTTCTCACTAAATTGTGAATTTTCTGACTCTGAGCTACTCAGCAATACCAAACTGACTGCTTTGTATTTTATTGCGCATCTGTTAGATCTTCCATCAGCTAAAATCAACTGTTAATAGTACTGCACAAATTTGTTTCGCCATGCAAAGATGTTCACATGCAATCCACAATATTCAACTATTTTAATTGAACTTGCAGAGACATTATATGGAACAATAGTCTGTATTTGTCACATTTGTATCTGTAGTCTAGACAGACTTAACCCAAAGGCTTTAGTTTTATGACATGAATATGAAAGAAGCATGCCTACTGAATTGACCGCCTTACCATTTAAATTCATTGCCCTATAAGTACACTTTACTCTAGTACGTAGCATGAACACAGCTGACATGCCTTTAATTGACAGCTTTTTCTGACCAGATATTGTCTTTGCTAACATCCACAGCCTGAACTTGAATGAAATTAATGGTTGCTTTAAAACTGTGTACGCAATTCAAATGTACCAACAACTGTTTTAGCTTTTTCATTCATTAACATCGTTTCTGTAATTACTTTTTTCATTTTTTACAGACTTTCACAAAATGGTTATAACCAGTCAGCCTTAAACATAGGCAAACTAAGTTTGATGTTCTTGCATGGGTGCTCTTTTTCTGATTATTTATTTTGTATGCTCTACGAAATAAATTAATAACTTGCCTCAGAAAAAGAAGAAAATGCACCTGGGAACATTGGGTGATCTGAAGGTGGCATAAATCATGTTTTTAAACAGTGAGAGGTCATGAGAGTACAAAGCTTGCACTGTTCAAATATAGGTGCAAAGGCATGTCTGAAGGAAGCTTATTTTTTACATTTATTATCTGAAATAAAACAAGGAGCATACTGGAGAGTTATGGGCATACTGTGAGTAGAAAAAATAGTCAGTTAGTGTATTATTTTAAAATAATGTTGGCACTTGTCAGTGATAATCTTTTGGCTTTGTGTGGACAGTTGAAATGAGAGGAATGGTGTGGTGAGATAAGTATTCTTTACAATATTTCTGACAGTAATCAACCAGAAATTGTTGGCAATATTTCCGGTTTTATGATTTGAGTGGACAATTGAGGTGAGATGGGGGTTGTTATTTTTTACAGGGATGCTGGCAATGATCATCCAGATATATTGGGCAATATTTCGCCTGCTTTGGGATTTATGTGGTACAACTTGGATTGGCATACTTTAATGTATGTTAACTTGTTTGTGTGGACTGTGGAGTTCAAATATTACATAGTCTTCCAAAAGGGCCTCATAGAAACAGACAACTGCTGCCAGAGCCATGGCCTCAAGCTAAACGCCAAAAAGTGTATAGTCATCCCCTTTGACAAAAACAAAGTGCCCACAAATTACCACATAGGTGGTAATCCATTAGGTACAGAAGAAGCAATTAAGGACCTGGGGATCCAAGTTGATAGCAATCTCTCATTTGACAACCACGTGGCCAAAGTGGTTAGAAAAACATTTTATATAGCCCACCTAATCATGAAGGGATTCACATCTAGATCAGGGGAGGTCATCGTGCCTCTTTACTCATCCCTCATCAGGCCCATAATTGAGTACAATGCCCCTTTAGGGATGTACCTTACCAGACACCTGCAGCAACTGGAAAGACCCCAAAAGTACCTCACCAAGAGGATCAAAGGGCTCAAACAGACGCCATATGCTGCCCGGTTAAAGAAACTCCAGCTCTACTCAGTGGCATACCGCCTGCTCAGAGGCGATCTGTGCCTGACATATAAAGCCATGTCCATCCCGGAATTAATGGACATGCTGCACCTCAGAAAATCCAAATCCCATCGAGCTACTCACTCGACAGACTTGAACCTCAGCACTGAAATATATAGGACATGCTGGAGGGACAGATTCATAACCCAGAGGCTCCCTTCACTCTGGAATAAAATCCCAGTCCAGGTTAGGCAGAGTCCCTCACTGACTCTCTTCAAGAGGAATATTGATGAGTGGATGGGAGATCGTAGGTTTACCCCGGGTATCACTTCTGTGTCACTGTTAGACAGAGGCACAGTATACTAACCTCGAAAAAGGGCATATCAAAATTAATTTAAAATGGGTGGCGAAAGCCAAACACACTCTGGCTAGGCTTATAAATGCCCTAGGGCAGATAGCCTAGTATGAACCTATGAACCTATGAATGAATCGGTGACAAATCTCAACAGAACCAGGGTACAATTTACAAACAATCAAGGACACTTCTAAAATACTAGTACTATTAAAGACATTGATAGAATAAGAAAATGATAACTAATATAATTATCTGAAGTAAAAAAAGTCACTGACTCTAATTACTATAACTATTTATTAAGTATAATTCACCACCTTTTCTCCAAAAGCCACCATTTTTAGGAGGGGTTAAGAGAAAGAGAGCTAATATTTCTGCCAATTAGAGACAGTTGAGAGGTATGCCATCAGATGCTCTGGCTGGGTGAAATTAACTGATCCTCTTGTCATTTGCTCAGTTCAAACAGTCACTTTCTGGCTTAGCAGGGCCACAGTGCATTTGTAGGAAGTAAGATGAACTACTTAAGTGGACAGCAGATATGCACAGCCAGAGTAGGCATAACTGCTGTGGCCGTCTTCTTTGGAGGAAAATGAATAGCTGCCTGCTGCTGTTTGCATATTATTTTGGTTTTGCAAGACTAATGTGATTATGTAAAACAAATAAAGGGTGAAATACTTGGACTTTCTCTTTTATCATGATTTTATGTCCAAATGATTCATAGAAGTGGCTCTAACTTCTTGGCAGGGGCTGTCTGGATGAAAGTAACTATGCTGTCACCTGCTGCATTTATGCCTTAATGATAATCCCACTGTAACACAGGAGGGGGATACATAGAAACTGGCTACTTATTTTGAGGTGGTGGGGCTGGGAGCAAGTACTATTCCCATACAAATGTTTCCTCACAAGCATTGTTCTCTCAAGTTTACTGTGAAATATTGTTTGGTCAGTTTTGAGCATTTAAAGTTCAATATAATTTATTCCTTCCTTGATACAAAAAATAGGACTGATTTTTTTTCCATATACATGATTTTTGTTTGAGTCTTCACTGAATCCAAAGGTTGGAAAAAATACTAAAATGCATCTCACATCTATAATTCTGTTTAATTTAGTTATTACAGGGTTAGGATGTGATGAAAGAATGCAGGAAAAAGCAGAGTTGAAGAATAAGGCTGAATTTCTTTCCGTAATCATGTTTTTGTTCAGGCAACTACTGGATGAAAAGGTTGTTTAAAAAACTCACACCTGCATCTCGGAGCATCTAGAAACCTCATGGATTAAAACTGTTATTCCCATTGCAGTTATTACAGTAGTAGTCTTGGTTAGTTTTAATGTTCAGAAAGGATGCAGGATAAAAACAAAGATGAAGAGTAAGACAAATTTTCTTTCTTCTATTCCCTGACAGAATTATAAGGTTAATTAGGAGGATATATGAGGGATCAGAAGCAAAAATTAAAGTGGGAGGTTTACTTTCTGACAAGTTATGTCTCAACAGAGGAACCAGGGTGGGGTGCCTTCTTTCCCCTTTGTTATTTGTTTTATATTTATAGCCGCTGACAAAGAAAATAATGGACTCAGAACTTCAAGGATATAATTGGTATGCTAATCAAGAAAAGTTGGCTTATTTGCAGGCGATATTATTTTGTACCTGATAAAAACAGAAAAGGACATCTCAGTTTTGTGGAACATCTTGAGAATGTTTCAAGTCTTTTTAGGGTATAAAATTACTGAAGATAAAATAAAGACTATACTTGTAAACTATGTACCCACACATAAATTCGTCCAGCAATACCCATATTTATGGGAGCATGATAAAATGAAGTATTTAGGAGTATGGATTAAAAAGGATTCTGTTATGGAAGCTAAGGGCATGTGGGAAGAGACTAAACAAAAGATCATACAAAAATGAGAAAGTGGAAGCTCTTGTTTATGGATATGGATAGCAAGATACAAAACAAACAATAAAAACGTTTTTAGTCCCTTTAGTTTTATATACATGTCAGGCATATTTTTATCAACCAGAGGAGAAATCCTGGACAGTAATTAATAAGAGTTGAAGGATTTTATCTGAGAGGGGAAAATGGCAGGGATCAAGTGGAATAAGTTGATCCTTCCAACAGAACAAGATGGATCAGGATTACCTGATTTGAAATTATATTTTAGAGCTACCTAATTAAGGCTCATATAAATTACAAATGCAGAAAGCTATAATTTAAAGTGGAAAGGGATGATGATGATGATGAAGCAGGTGGGAAGTTCAAGAAATAAGGACAGAGTTGGATTTGGAAGGCGGATCCTTAAGGAGAAATACAACAGCCACACAGAACATTATATTAATAAAGTAGCAGAAAGTATGCTAAAAACTAAGCCAAAAGGAGAATGGAGAAAGGAGATTTTGCAGACAGAAATGAATGCAATTAGTGGTACACAGAATAGGCAAAAAGGGGCTGGAATTTACTGCAAAAAACTGGCAAAGGTACCAAGGTATAGGGAGCAAATAACTACAGAGGGAAAGATAATATAATGGGAAGAAGCCAAGAAGATATTTGGACTGCAGGCTAGAGACTGCTTTCTCTATGATGGATTGATATCCGAATACAGGCAAAGAGAAAGGGATAGGGGAATCCTAAGTGAAAGGCCTGCTCTAGTAGAGTTTTTAACTATGTCTAGAACAGAAGATGCTGTCACAAAAGGGTAATTAGTAGTACATATAAAACAGTGCAAGATAACTATAGGAATCAATCAGCTGGGGGTTAGAAAAGACTGGGAAGAAAGTTTGTATAAGCAATTCACATGAGACAATGGGAGGGGATATGTATGGGTCCCAAATAAGCAACAGATTCTAGAAGATTTAGGATTTTTGCTTGGAAGTGTTTGCATTGGCATTTTTATACCACAAGCAGTCTCCAAAGAATTTTTCCTCAGGTAGATGGTAAATGTTGAAGAGTTGATGGGGAAGAAACAAGTAACTTGGAGTGGGTCTATGTCAGAATCTTGAATTTTCAAAAACTCGAAATTCATATTGTTGAGATGATATGATCTAGTTTCTGAAAACTTGAACTTCAAAAAACAACAAAAATCTACATTTTTTTCTACATTTTATCAGGTGTTTAAGCCCCCCCGGCACCCCCAATACAACATGCATATTATATATACCAACTTTGAGATCGCACTACAGTGGGGAAAAGGGAAAATTCCCCGATCCGCACTGTACCGCGATCTCCGTTCAAAAACTTTGAGTTTTCACAAACTTGATCATATCATCTCGACAATATTTATTTATTTATTTATTTTACATTTGTTAACCGGGCTAGTCCAGCTGGATACATGTCCATTTTCAGTGGAGGCCCGAGGAGAAAAGCTCCGCTACAATATTAAATAAACATATTAAAAAAGACTAGTATATTTTTAAAATATTTAGAATTAAGCTAAAGTAAAATGAAACATAAAAAGGACCAAGGTATGATAGAGGAAACAACCAAATTGAAACTACTGCAGTTAAGTATGGCATAAAGCTACACTTCTAGCATGGACAGAGATTAAGTTAATGTTACATACACAGTTGCAATATAAGGAAGGTTAAAGAATAAGTTCTTATTGTGAGTGAAAAAAGAGCAGTCAAGTTAGGAAAGGAGGTTAATTTGCTAGAGAGAGGGAGTAAGAAGAACTGGGTTTAGAGGGAAAAAGATAGTAAGGGAATAAAGGAAAGGAAAAGAAAGAAGAAGAAAAAGGATTAGTCAGGGGTATGGCAAGAGCATAGCCAGTGGTTTGAAAGGAATAGTTTTAGGTTAGTTTTGAATAGTGGGAGAGATGTAATGGAAGTAAGGTCATTAGGTAGTTGGTTCCATATTTTACCCACTGAGTTGGAAAATAAGGTGTCACCTGCTAAGTTTTTGGATGATGTAGTATGAATCAATATCTTGTTGGATGAGCGTAGGCTGCTCAGATTGTTGTAGGGCTTAACTAGGTGGAGAGCATAGGAGTGTTATCGGGGTGGTAAAGGGCGCTAGGGCAATAGTAAGTTGGTTGAAGGTTATTAGTTGAGGTAGTTCTAGCCAGCCTAGTTTTTTTAGGTTTAGACAGTGGTGAGTCCTATATGGAGAGTTTTGGGCAAATCTGGCAATATTGTTATAAGCTGTGGATAGTTTGTTGAGATTATATTTGGAGAGATTAGTATAAATAGGGGAAGCATATAGTAGGGTAGATATTAAGTGGGTTCTAGCTATAGTAGTTCTTGCTTCAGGAGTGAGGAAAGTTTTGATTCTATAGAGAGAACCTAGTTTTCTGTTAGTAGATTTGATTGTAGCGTTTATGTGGTTATCAAATTTCAGTTGATTGTCAATTGTAATACCTAAGAGTTTGGTGGTAGGTTCTGGACTGATAAGGGTACCATTATTGGATGTAAGTGTGAAATGTAGGGAGGGAGACAAATGAGTGGGTGTAAAAAGTAGGAGTTTGGTTTTCTTAGGGTTGAGGAGGAGACAATGGTTAGAGAACCAATGCTCAATAGTTGTGAAGGTCTTTTGTGTAATAGAATGTAGTTCAGATTGTGTTGAGGCAGAGCAGATAATGGTGGTGTCATCTGCATATTGAATGCAAGTTGATAGAGGGGTGGCTAGATGGAGGTTGTTAATAAAAATGGAGAACAGAAGAGGGCCTAGAATAGACCCCTGTGGAACCCCTATGGAGGTGGGAAGGAGGTCAGAGAGATGGTTATGCCAGAGCACGGCCTGTTTTCTGTTATCTAGGTAGGATGTGAACCAGTTTATGGCAGGGCTGTCAAGAGAGAGAGATTTTAAACGATGGAGGAGCAGTTGGTGATTGACCATGTCAAATGCTTTTGACAGGTCAACAAAGAATGCTGAGGAGAGAGTATTTTATTATGGTTGGTGTTGATAGAGTCAATGAAGGATAGTAAGGCTGTGGAAGTACTATGGAATGGCCGAAAGCCATGTTGACAGTTAGCTAGGAGGTTATGCTGTAATAAGTGATTTAGTAGCTGCTTGTGGATACATTTCTCCATTATTTTTGCAAGAGGGGATAGTAATGCTATAGGGCGAAGTTGGAGTATTCCAGAGAGTCTCCACCTTTAAAGAGAGGGATAATATGTGAGATTTTCCAGATAGATGGAACTACACCTTCTTCAATGGTCCTATTAATAAGTATGGAAATGGGGTAGGCAATGGCTTTTGCACCTAGTTGGAGGTATTCAGGCGGAGGTTGTCAGCTGAGGGGTGGAAGGTTTTAGTTTCTGAAGCAAGGATGAGATATAAGAGGTTGGTATAGGTTTGAGGTGGAATGGGGTGGAGTGGGGCTGGGGGTAGGGAGTTTGGAGGTATCAGGGCATTGTTGGTTTGCTAGTTTAAGTATAGTTGAGGTGAAGAAAGTGTTGAAGGCATTGGCAGTTTGTAATGGGCAGTCAGGGGTAGAGCCTAGTGGATTTGGTGTGGCCATTTTGCCAGGGGACATTAGCATATTAATAGCAGTCCAAAATTTTTTAGGTTGATGAAGGGATGATTGTTGTAGCTGAGTGTAGAAGTTCTTTTTGTCTTGCAGGATAGCTTGTTTGGTGAGGTTTCTTTTTTGCCTAAAAGCTAGCTGATCAGTTGTGTTTTTAGAGGTTTGCCATTTTGCCCATGTTTTATTTCTGCTAAGGATTAGTTTCCTAGTATTGTTTGAGAGCCATTGGGCTGATTTGGATTTGATTCTTATTGTACGCATAGGGGCATGATGTTCAAGTATAGCTAGAAAAGTATTATTGAAGAAACTAACAGCATCATCTATAGGGAGAGACGTAAGAGGTGACCAGTTAATTTTCATAAGTTCATTTTGAAAGAGATTGGGGTTGAACAATTTTTTGCAACGAGATGTTCTGACTAAGTTAGGGATGGTAAGATTAGTCTTATGCCTGATAATGTATGTTAGTGAGTGGTCACTAAGGTCATCGGGGAGAGTTCCTGTTGTATACATTTGGTGTGGTCTATTTGTAAGTATCCAGTCAAGTAAGCTTTCCTTATTATTAAGTTTATTTATCCTTGTAGGGGAGTTAATGGTTTGAGAGAAGCCATGTAGGTTTAAGAAGATAGAAGGATTGGTTTGTTTGCATAAATTCCAGTCAATGTTAAAGTCTCCTAAGATAATTGTTTCCTGAAGGTGATTTAGAGAAAGCCAATTTAATAGGTCTTCTAATATAGTGGGGTTTTTCCCTGGGGGAAGATATGTACAGACAATATTAATTGTTTTTTGAGGGTTTAGCTGTAGTTTAGAAATAATAATCTCAGCATTTTTTTCTAATGGTAGGTTACATGTTGCTTTACTAATGAGCATTTCGCTTCTATAGAGAATTGCAACACCGCCACCTTTTTTCTTTAAGCGGTCCTGTCTGAGGATGTTATAGCCTTGGGGGGTGACTTCATTATCTTTTATAGAAGGTTTAAGCCATGTTTCTGTTAGGCAGAGGATGTCAAACTGTTGAACATCTAGCAGAGCATGAATTAGTGGTACTTTATTACAGATGCTACGTATATTTAGATGGGCAATTGAGAGAGATTTGGGGGGTTTAGTGGATGGTGTTGGTTTTGTTTGGAATTGATTAGATTTAGTGGATGTTGGGGATGAGTTTGGGCCAGGATTGGGGTGGATGTCACCATCTAATAGTAAGTGGGTTGATAAAGTATTATAATATTGAGGGGTTTTGCAGAAGTAGTTAAAATATTTTCTGGTGATATGATTTGGGTATCTAATGTGTGAGAGTCGGTGGTATTTGGCTTGAAGGTATGAGGTATTGTAGATGGGATTAAGATAACTTATGGACAGAGCTAGGGGAGCTGTCATAGTATGTTTGTGTGGGATGGTAAGAAAAGAAGGCAGGGGTTGTTCATAGGAGGTTAAGAGATAGGTAGATGTGAGAGTAGTTAAGAGAGTTAGTATCAATAAGTATTGGTATTGGCTAGACATGATTAGAGAGATTGTAATAGGTTGTTAAAGTAAGGATTGGGGAAGAGTTGTTTTAAGAATAAGGTTGGTGGGGGGAGGAGTTTTCTAAAGTAGGAGGGTGGGTGAGGGAGGGGTTTAATATAGAGGGGAGTGGTAACAGTTACAGGGTATAATGGTGGGAGGAGGTGTGATTGGATGTTAGGAGGAAGGGGAGTGTCTATGAGGGTATAAATGTAGAGATGCTAGGGGCGGGTGGGATTTGGGGGCAGGGAGGGGAGCGGAGTGAGCCCGGAGGGCGAACGGAGCGGGAAGACACAAGAGAGTGTTATAGCACAGTGAAAAAAAACAATCTATAAGGTGGGGGAAACAGCAGGTAGGTATGTAAGAGGTAAGGGTAAAAGTCCAGTGAGATGTTCTGTTTGGAATTCAGTCACAGTTATTACCCAGTTAGGAGTGATACAGTAGAGTGGAAGGATGTTTTGGCAGGGTCCAGAGGAAGTGAAAAGAAAAAGGGTTAGAGAAAATAGATACGGGAACAGGAGAAAAGCAAGGTATTGGAGAGAGTAACAAAGGTAGAAAAGGGAGTAGATAGGTAGGTAGAAGGATGCCACGTAGTGGTCAGGTCAGTAACTTATCAAAAACTATGCAGGTGAGAAAGGGGTAATAGAGAAAGGGAGTGAGGAAGAAAGTGTAGTGCGGTGTAGTAATAGCTAAGGGGGGTGTAAGATAAGAGTCAGCACTAGTAAGGTGGAGGGGACAGGGGCTATTGGCTGCTGGCAGTCCTGTAAAGGTAGCTTGACTTCTAGACCCAAGTCTTGTCTTTAGGATTAAACATCTTTCTTTGATCATGTTTTTATTTTGTTTTGGGACTATGATAATATGGTTTGCTTTCTTTTACATAAATATATGTTTGCCTATTCCTTTAAGTGACAATTCAATAAAGCTGTTAAAAATAAAAACAAAATCTTTCTTTGATGATGTTTTTTGTTCAGGCAATCATTGGATGAAAATATTATTTTAAAACAAGGAATATGAATTTTGAGTTTCTGAAAACTCGAGCTTCTGACAGGCACCCCTGTGAGCATAGGTTTTGGGAGTGTAATGATTTGGGAGACTTTAAAAATTTCCTCCAGAGAACTCTGTCAGAAATACTGGGTAAGCAAATGGGTAACTAAGGAAATTATTTTTTTTTTTAAATGGGATATAGGATTTGGATTGCCTAGACATAGTAAGGCCTTGTTAAGTTTAATTCTAGTGGCTGTCAAAAAGCAATTACTAAAAAGTGGAAATCAAAGTCTAAATCATCTGTATTTGAAGTAGTGAATATTGTAACAGGGATAAAAGAACTGGAAGTAAGATATTTAGAAAATGGTAGGAGCTAATTACATAGAAAATTGTGGGAATAATGTTGTGTCTTTTGGCTTTTCCTGGTTAGGGGTCGCCACAGTGGAACTCCAGTCCGCTAATGATTGGCAGTAGATTTTTACATGCCAAGTTGCCAGCCCTGACGCAGAACCTTCAACGAAGGTACGCCCATTCACACATGTCTCCACACAGAAGACGGTCTAGCTGAGAATCAAACAGGACAACGTCTTACTGTGAGGCGACAACACTACCGCAGCAATAATACATGTAGAATAATGTTTTGGCGGAGATGTGGGGTTTGAGGGTCAGCAGAAATTGATAAATTTGTACAACATTGAACTGATGATAGATATACAAAAGAATATACGTGTAGAATGTTTGCAACTGGGAATAAGATAATATGGTTTGTTTTATTTTATTATCAATGCATGTTTACCTATGTCTTAAGTGATAATTCAATAAAGGTGTTAATAAAAACAAAATCTTTCTTTGATCATGTTTTTATTTTGTTTTGGGACTATGATAATATGGTTTGCTTTCTTTTACATAAATATATGTTTGCCTATTCCTTTAAGTGACAATTCAATAAAGCTGTTAAAAATAAGAACAAAATCTTTCTTTGATGATGTTTTTTGTTCAGGCAATCATTGGATGAAAATATTATTTTAAAAACTCTAAAATGCATCTTGGAGAATCTAGAAACCACATGGCTTAGTACAGTTATTTCCACTGCAGTTATTACAGGGTATTCTTGGTTAGTTAGAGTATGCTGAAAGAAGCAGGTGAAGACTAAATTTATTTCCTCGATCATGGTTTTTGTTCAGGCAACCACTGGATAAAAAAGTTGTTTAAAAACTCCAAAATGCACCTCAGAGCATCTAGAAACATCATGGTTTCTGGAGACCTAGTGGCTTAATGCTGTTATTTTCAGAGCAGTTATTACAAAGGACATTAATTTTCATTTTTTTCCAGGAAAAATGCTACTAAAAAAGAAGTTATGTACTTGCCATAACATTCCATGTGAGTTGTTTATCTCGCTTTCATTCTTACGGATGGGTTTGGAGCCGATCCTCAGCTCCAAGCCTGCCTACTATAAAGCTCGAGGTCTTCAGACAGCTTGAGGCCAAGTCCCTATCCCATGATACACCTAGTCAGATCTTGTTTAATGCATATAATGATATCATATGTCATTCTATCACTCTATAAGAGAAAGCCATAGAAGGGTTGAGCAACCAGGGAGAATAGAGTATCCTCAGTCTTCGAAAAACCCCTCTAGGGGTAGGAGGGTGGGAAGTAAGAATGAAGGCGAGATGAACAACTCACATGGAACGTTATGGTAAGTACATAACTTCTTTATATGAAGTTGTTCTATTTCACCGTTCATTCTTACTGATGGGTAGCGTCCCAAGCAACATCTATCTCGAGTGGCTCATGGGAGTATGTTTTTCAGGACAGTAGACACAAAAGAGGCCCTGTCTCTGGAGGTCCTGTCAACTTTGTAATGAGTGATAAAGGTATGAGGTCTTGACCAGGTGGCCGCTGCACAAATGTTGTCTATAGGAAGTCTAGCAGAAAAGGCAGATGATGTAGACACTGCTATGGTAGAATGAGCCTTAATTTTGTGTTGTAAGGGCATATTAGCAGCTGAATAAACAAATGTGATACAATCGGATAACCACTTAGAGTTGTTTTAGCCACTGGCATACCTTTTCTGGAATCTGAAAAGGAAATGAAAAGCTGTTCTGATTTCCTAAACTCTTTAGCCCTATCTAAGTAAAATCTGAGCTGTCTATGTCAAGCTTGTGCAGCATATATTCTAAGTTGTTGGAGTGTTCGGGGAAGAACACTGGCAAATCAAGAATTTGGTTAAGGTTAGTTTCAGAACAAACTTTGGGCAAAAAAGAGGGATTAGTTCGTAGTGAGACTCTGTCAGCATGGAAAAATCAAATAAGGGGGCTTTATGGGCAAGGCTTGAAGCTCTGACACTCTGCGGGCAGAAGTAATAGCTACTAAAGTGATAGTCTTCCATGACAAATATTTCAAATCGCATGAGGAAGCTGGTTCAAAAGGAGGGAGAATAATGTGAGAAAGCATAACGTTTAGATTCCATGGGGTATAAGGGTATTTCACAGGTGGTCTGAGATGAAAAGTCCCTTTAAGAAAGGCTTTGGATAGTTTGTGTGACATTATGTTCAATCCTTCAAATCCAAGGTGAAAATCAGAGATAGCAGTAAGCTGAACCCGAACTGTTGCTGCTGCAGCTCCTTTGTTGAAAATCATGGTCAAGAACTCTAATATGGAGGCCATAGGGGCTTGTTGGGATCAATGTTATTTTGACAGGCCCATATAGAAAATCTTTTCCATTTGCTAAGGTATAACTTCCTCGTAGAGGATTTATGAGAGGATATTAGAATGTGCTATGTTTCATTTGAAAGGTTATGGAACCTGGCTATGTTGGGAATTGGAGCAGCCAAGCTGTCAGCTTGAGGGAATGAAGAGAGGGATGAAGTTCCCCCAATGATTGCATCAGAAGATCTGGAACTGGGTCCAGAATCTAAGGGTCCTCCAACTGATGAAGTCGAAGGAAGAGGAATCAAATCTGACAAGGCCAATGAGGGGCTATTAGAATGATGGTCCTTCCCAGGGCTTTTGCTTTCTGTAGTACTTTGGGTATTAAGGGAATTGGTGGAAATGCATAGAGGAGACCCGGACGCCAATTGTGTCCCCTGGGTCTTCTCCCAGAGGGGGAATTCAGGCAATATAGCTTCTGCATTTGGTGTTCAAGTGGTTGGTGAAAAGGTCATCGCAAGGCTGGCCCCACCTGTGGAATATCTTGTCCGCTATTTCTTTCTTGAGGGATCACTCATAAGGCAACAAGATTGCTCTGCTCAGCTTGTCTGCTATCACGTTGGATTTCCCTGGGATGTGCACTGCTAACAGAAAATGCTGGGTGGATGTAGCCCATTGCCATACTCTTCGGGCCTCATGACAAAGGGACCTGGTTCCTCCTTGTTTGTTCAAGTACCAGACCACTGATATGTTGTCTATCTGAATTGCAATTTTTCCCAGAGGAAGAGAGTCCTGGAAGTACTGCAAAGCTAAAAGTATTGCTCTCATCTCCAGGACACTGATATGCAGATGCGTCTCCTGATTGGTCCATGTGCCTTGGGCTGTTCTTCCCTGAAAATGCCCCCCCAACCCTATCAGCGAAGCACCCGTGATCACTGTGGCTGCTGGCGGGGGTAAAACAAAAGGACGACCTATCGTAACATGAAGAGAGGTCAACCACCACTGAAGATCCTTTTTGCATGTTTTTTTGTGATCATTATAACATGAGACATTGGGAGCTCTTGGTAAGACCATTGAGTGAACAACAGCCATTGCAGAATACACACATGTACATGCTACCCAATGGTATGGTTAATACTGCAGCTGCCGTCATGCCTAACAATTTTAGTACTTCTGATGCTGGAGCCTTGTTTTAGGATATGATATTGTGGACCTGCTGACAGAGTATTAAGACTCTTTCTGCTGGAAGTCTCAAAGTGGTGGTGGTGGTGTCCAATTCTGCTCCGATAAAAATGGTATGTTGCGATGGCAACAAGGCAGATTTTCCTGAGTTTATTGTAATGCCCAGATGACTGCAGAGTGAAAGAGTGGTATCCCTGGCTTGTATGAGCTGATGCCTGGTGGTTCATAGGTTCATAGGTTCATACTAGGCTATCTGCCCGAGGGCATTTACAAGCCTAGCCCATAGTTTTGTGGCTTACGCCACCCCTTTAGTATGGGGAACTATACCCATTATTTTGCTGTGCCTCTGTCGTGCAGTGACACTGAGTTAATCCCTGGGGTATATCTGCGATCTCCCATCCATTGGTCAAGATTTCTCTTGAACAAGGCCAGCGAGGTGCTCTGCCTCACATATACCGGGATTTTGTTCCACAGCATAGGGAGTCTTTGGGTGATGAATCTATCCCTCCAACATGTCCTATTAATAGCCGTGTCGAGGTTTAAGTCTCCCGCCCTTGTGGCTCTGACGGATCTAGATTTTTTGAGGTGAAGCATATTCATCAAATCTGGGTTTGACATGGCCTTGTATGTCAGGTGGCAGTGAGGAGCCAGTCATCTAGGTAGGGAAACACCTGGAATCCTAAACATCTCAGGTGAGCCGTGACCACTGCCATACATTTGGTGAACACTCTGGGGGCTGTAGTAAGTCCAAAGGGCAGGGCTCGAAACTGGTAATGACTGGTTCCCAGCTGGAAGTGCAGATGATCCCTGGATGGTCTGGCCATTTTTATGTGGTAGTATGCATCTTGAAGATCTATGGAGCACATCCAATTGTCTTTCCCTAAAAAGGGAAGTATCGACTGAAGCATGACCATCTGGAACTTCTCTTTCTTGATAGATCTATTTAGTTTGCTGAGGTCCAAAATAGGTCTCTAGTCCCCCATCTTTTTTGGAACTAAAAAGAATCTTGAGTAAGTTCCAGATCCTATCTGGTCTGCTGGGACTGGCTGGATGACTCTTTTTCTTAGCAATGTTTGGACCTCTATTGTTACCTGTTCCCTGTAAATGGGTGGAACGTCTGGGATTTTCAGTGGTGGGGGTGTGGTGAAAGGAATGAAATATCCGCTGGAAATGATACTTTGTACCCAGTTGTCATTTGTTATTTTGAGCCAAGTGCCTGGATACAAAGATAAGAGACCCCCGACTGCCTCCAGAGTAGGACAGTAGGGCCTCCTTTCAGGAGTGCTGGTAGGGCTTCCCAAAGAACTGATCTCTGTTGCCCTGGTTTTGCAGATACCCTCTGTCGCGAGGGCAGCATCTTCCATTACTGCCCCCTCCGCTGCCCCTGGAGGGGGGTACACCACATGTGTCCTGAAAGGCTCCTTGGGCTTTATGGAACCACATCTTTCCTCCCCTTTGAACCTTGGGGTAGGGTCTGGTAGGGGTGGAAAAATAGACTCCGGCAGACAGAGTCTTTCCTTCCTGCTCACACCTGGTCAAAGTTTCCTCAACTTTGGGCCCGAAATGGGATGAGCCATCAAAAGGGGTGTTGATATCAAGGATGACTTAAAGGGCTCAGCGAAGGAATACAAGCGCATCCAGGAGTGTCTCCTAAGAGCAATTCCTGTACCCGCTGCCTTGCTCTCTCCATCAGCTGCATATGAAATGAGGCGCATGGATGAGTTTGCTATGGAATTGAGGGTAGCAAGCTGGGAGGCAACTTTATCTGAAGCTTCTGGAGCTACTGTACCCTGAAGAGTATCCCCGAGCTCTTTTAGGAGATCTCTTTGCAGTGTAGTAAAATGGGTGAGAGAGCTGAGTGAACACAGTGCAAAGGTCGCTGAACTGTACGTGTGCTTCCCGTATCAATCCATGATCCTAGAATCTCTGTTAGGAGGATGGATAGAGGAAGAAGTTTCCAAAATTTCCTTTTTGGTGGCTGCTGCCACCACCATGGCATCAACTGGCACTCCCTTGGTAAGAAAATATTTTTCCTGGGGGGCATAAATAAATTTATTAGGCCTCCTGAGGACAGGCTCCATGGTGTTTGGAGACTCATGCCCTTTGTGAGATCAGCTCCATAATCTCATTGAAGGGTGGAGACAGCCAAGAGGTGGCGGGCTGAGACCCGAAAGCCTTCAGAAGAACTGACTCATCTTCAGTAGGGTTGGTGGACTGTCAGTCACCCCTCTGCCTAAGGATTTCTAATATCTCAGCAAAAGAGACATCCTCAGAGGGGGACAATGGGGACCCTTCTGATTCATCCAAGTTGGTATTGGATATGAGAGACTCCTGTGGGGAGTCTAAATGCTTCCTCTTACAGATTTTCTTCCTGGGAACCTCATCAGTGGGGACTTCTGGTGAGGTCTCGGAAGAGCAGGGACCACCCAATGGGGCTTCCTGAGGCTCTGGGTCTCTACGCTTAGCAAGGATCTGTGAAGCAGAAGCAGACGCAGATGCAGGCGCTTTTGGGGAGGAGGTAGCCGGCCCTGAAATTGAAGATGTCCTAGGAAACATAATTCTCCTCATGGCTTTGAAGGCACCTCTGCTCAGATGAGAAGGTACCGACGGATCTGAGGAAACCGTCGATACCCCCGGAACCGGGACAGTGGGCTCCGAGCCAGAGGTAGGAGCCGAGCTCATCCGAGCTGAAGCCCTGAGAGGCGGAGTTGGAACCAAGTCAGTCCGACTACCCTCCGCAGACCTGTCCAGAGAGTGTTGGCTCCCAAATTCCTCAATCGGCATTGAGGATGTCAGAGTAAATGGAGCCAAGGACATTGGAGCAGGCGTCGGCTCTGAATTCTCAGCGATCATCAAGTCCGACTCCTCCAGCTCTGAAGGACCGGTATGGCTTGGAGGAGGAAAAGTAGTAGATGGTAAAAGGGTCTTCGGTTCCATAGCCATTTGGGTCAGAGCTGATAAAAATTTAGCAAAGGCCGGTGCCTGTAAAAGCTTTTGCACCACATGATCCACATCCAAATCAGAAAGGCTTATCAAAGTCCGAGATGAGTGGATAGAAGGAGGTACAGATTGCAGAAGTGGAGATTTAGGCACTTCAGATACCGGTTCCAGGACCGGGGACCAGCTCTGAAAGGACAAGATGGTCAGCTCCGAGGACTGTGGAGCAGACATCGAAGGTTGTTTAGATTTTTTTACATCAGAAGAAGTAGAAGCCTTAGAAGACTTTGAGGATTTGCTAGACCTGTCCTGATCACTCAAAGCTTCTTGAAAAGATGGTCTGACTAAACCTCTGTCAATCAACTTTCTCTTTCTCTCCTGTAGAACACTAGAAGAGAAAGAATGACAAATGGAGCAGCTTTCCTGAAGGTGCAATGCTCCCAAACAGTATACACAATTTACATGACTGTCAGTGACAGACATTTTCTGTCCACATTTAGGACATTTCTTAAACCCTGATTTAGGGTGTTTATTCTTATCCTGGTCAGCCATACTAAAACACACAATCTCAAAAGAGGGTAATGTAATGAACAAGACACACCCAAAAAAATATCAAACAAGCCCTTTAAAATTATGGGCTAAAATACTAATAATCACACAGATGCACATGACATAGGGAAGGGAATATACACAATAAGCTATAAGAGCTAAGCTAATACTAAATAGAGATATATAGAAATATTTAAGTAAATATTTATATAAATTTGAAGAAAAAAGTTTTGTACTGGCCCGAGCTTTGCGAGGAACCTCTGATCTATTGCAGCGGCAAACTAGATCTAAGGTAACTCTAGGTGCATTATGGGATAGGGACTTGGCCTCAAGCTGTCTGAAGACCTCGAGCTTTGTAGTAGGCCTACTTGGAGCCGAGGATCGGCTCTGAAACCATCCGTAAGAATGAACGGCGAGATAGAACAACTTTACATTCCCAGTTTTTAAATGTCTGAAAATTGAAAAATCAAGGCATTTTCATGGAATTTGGCAATGCAGTTCAGAGAAACAATTTACTACAAGAAGTATTTCTGCTAATGTTCACTACTTATACTATTGCCAGCTTGCATTATTGAGTGTTGTGTGCCTAGAATATGTTTTAATTTTCAATGTATACTGATGGAGAAGAAAGTTATAATGAAATCACCATAATGACTGAAAATTACATTTGAAAGTCACTGATAAAAGTCCCCGATTTCATCTCATGAAAACAGAATCTCATATTTTTTGAAAAATGAAAATCAGCCTCCCTGGTTATTACAGTGTAGTATTGGTAAGTTAAGATGTGCTGAAAGGTTGCAGGTAAAAAAAAATTTGAAGAGTAACACGAAACTTCTTTCTTCGATCACAGCTTTTGTTCTGGCAAATGAAAAGGTTGTTTAAAAAAGTCTAAAATCCACAGTTTCAGAGTGCAGTCTTGCCTAAATAAAATAAGTTGAATGAATAAGTGTAGGAAAAAACTGATCACTAAGACAAACTGTTTACCTAAGGCCAGCCTTGGTTACACTGCCACAGAACCTAAAGACTTTGTTAAATGGTTTGCTCTGTGGAAGTGTCTGAAAGTAAAAAAAATGTAAAACAGATCAAAAAGCAGCTTTGACACCATGTCATATATGTATATTAATATGAACAAGTAAGAAGCAATAGATATGAGCTAGTCTCACAAAAAAGCTTTACTACTGACTGACTCAGAGTAAAATCACATGCTTCACTAAGCTCAGTAGCATTAGGCCCCCCTAAAAAACAGGTTTGTCAGTGCGCATAATTAGAGTTCCGGTACAGTGAATGCTATTCATTGATTCCTGTTCATACCTCTCAACCTGGAAACATCAAAAATCTGGACAAGGCCCATGAAATATAGGTACAAATCTGTATGCTGTTTAACATAAAATTTGCATACATAATTATGTAACCCCACCCACTCCAATGGAATTGTGGGATACCGACTTTCAAACACAAACTGAAGAACAGACAACCAAAATATGACACCAGAGTCCCCCTGCAGCCATTCTAATGTCCCATTACCTGGCTACTTCACCCCATTTACCATAAACATTAATTTGTACACACTGCTTTACTTCCACAATGATTATTTGGATTTTATTTTTACATTTTACATCACAATGCACAAACACTAATAGACATCTAAACAAAGCAATACTGTCTCACAATGAAAATAGACTTGGCATTAAAACTTTTTCGCCCTTGAAACTCACATAATTAGTAAGCAAAAAAAAAAAAACTTTCCTCCTTCCTTCACTGACAGATACTTCAGAGCTAAAACAGAATTTTCCCAGCTCTGCACACATTATAAGAGGTGTACCAAGAGGACCTATTCTTGCTCCCTTTTTCTTCTCCATATTCATTAACACATTTCTTTGTAAAATCCTCCATCTCCCACTTGTTCTTTACACAGGCAATGAGGTCAATTACTAAGCAAGTCACTCTCACACACAAATTTAGTCCCAACTCTAATCAGACTTGCATGAACTCCACCAATGGCAGTGGGTTTGGCATAATGGTTAAGGTCTTCACCTTAAAGACTCAAGGTACAGAGTTTGATTTTGACCATCGGGTTACTAGCTAGGCTTAAAACATCCCTTCAGAGCAGTTCACCTAATACTCACATATATAAGCCTATAAACCACTTCTCAACCTCTTCCAAGACTAAAATTACATGTTTTGAAACTCCACAGAAAATTCACCAAGCACCTTACTCTTTAGCTATCTTTGACTTGCACCACCATAACACATAAATGAATCCCACCTTTAAATATACCTACAATTACAGTTTGCTCTCTCTCCAAGCTTAAATTTCCACATACACAGAATAAGTGCAAAAATAAACTCCTTCCTCTTTTGGGACAAAATAAATCTCCTTTTCTATTCTGGCAAGCCAAAAATAGCCACTGGCAAAGGAATTCTCCTTTCTCAGCTAGAAAATGGACTACCATTTTAGATCTGCCTCCAAGAAAAATATAATCCACACTCCAGACAATTTCCACAAGCATTTGCCAATTCATCACAAACTCAACTCTCCATAAGAATCACTGTCGCGCTGCAAAACAACAATACAAATTAACTGCTAGGATTCCAATTCTACAAACTACTCCAAATCCAAACATTAACCCTCCTTGCAGCTAAACATCATTAAAAAAAAAATCTTCATCATACAATATATAACACTATTTAAGCCCTATCAGCTTTTGTTACCCATAGATCCAAACTCTGAAACACTACTCATGCATTCTCTACTCAGGCGCCTACTGTTTTTTTGTAAAATCTCCCCATCAGCCCTAAAGGAAGTCAACACTTGCTACAAATTCAGAATGTAACAAGCACGCCTTAATGCGAAACAAGTGCTCCTGCTTCAATAGAGGACACATCACCTAACACACTATCCCTGTTCTCCTTTCCTCTTTTCTGCTCCTCTCACAGAATTACTGAAGGTTGACCCACTTAAGAAACTAATGTAAACATCTTACTTTACACTCATTTACTGTAATACAGGTATATACATTTTAATATGTAAGTAATCTAGTCTACTCTGTTATTGTTTACATTTCTGCTCTTTTTTGTTTGGTCAATACAGACCAATAAACATTTCACAACGTATTATATTGGGAAACAAAAAACAAATAAATAAGCAAATAAAATAAACATTGTCATTATACAAAGCTTATTCACTTTTTTGCATACAAGTGTATTCAAACTCCTTGCTAAGTTAATTGCTTCACATTAAATTAGCCCACAAATAAAAAGCATATTCACTTTTTGCATACAAGTGTATTCAAACTCCTTGCTAAGTTAATTGCTTCACATTAAATTAGCCCACAAATAACATTCAGTTTAAACCTGTATACATTTTGTGCACCTCATACAGTCTTCCAACAACATACACTGATTTGTTTTTCTCCACCATCTCTTAATTCACTCACACATTTTGTGTAATTTACCCCCTCCTCAGTAACTCCCAATCTAGAGGCTCTCCGCCTTTCTATTAAGACAGATTTCTACACCAAAACTAATGATATCCTGTTTACCTTCTCATCTGAGTTCCCTACACACTCTATGTGATCATTAACTCTTTTATCTGAATTCGCTTTTTGCACTGACCACAACAAAGCCTGGTGAAGTACAGTAGTACACAATTCCTGAAAGGTGACTGCAATGACAAGCAGTAAAACCTGAAAATGAAGGTACCGCTTGTTTATTGTCATACAGTTTACAGATCTCTTCCCAGTTCCCAGACCACCAAATTTAAACACCACAAAAACTGCCTATCTTCAACAGACACACAAACCCATGGTCCCCACGCCAGACATTAGTAGAGCCATATTACTACAGCCCACATACCTCAGTAAGTACTGCCTAGCATTCCCTACATCTGTCCAGATGACCAAAGTGGGGCATTTTCTTGCATTTATGCAAAACGGAATACACCTCATCATGTGCAAACAGATCTGTTTTTAACATACTTGCGTCGTGGTTGTAAAACTCTTGCTAATTTGTCATGTTATTAAGATGCATTTCAGTAGAAGAATAACTTGAGTTCTGCAGAACTGTAAAAATAACCTCCAAAGATTAGACTGCTAAATGCTTTAAGCCCACCCCTCCCTTTTTTTTTGCAGGACACAGCTGCCCATTTGGGACTGTCTTGCTGAAACATGGACAGTTGAAGTAATCCCAGATACCGTACTCAAAACAGTCTTTGAAAGGGCAAAAAACAAAATCAGTAAATCCAAACACAGTTTAAACGATTACCACTCATGTTCCACAGTTTACAAACTCAAGAAGTTAGTGTCCCATCTCCGTCTGATTATTGCTCATGACACCTGCCACAGTTCCCTCGTTGCTCCAGTTATCCCGGGTAATGTTTACTGTTCTCCGTGCTCCGCTTGCTCTGTTCTTCCCACCTATCTGCAGACGAAACCTTTAAAATAGTATACCTAGCATTCCTCTTCTCCATGAATGCACTTATTCAAGAAACAAGCCTGGTACAGAAACATCCAGCAGGAGAGAAGCCCGGTCTCAAAGGCAGGCGGGGCAATATTATAAACCTGCTGAAGAGGAGAAAGACACGTCTAGATGCACCCAAACCCTGTACTGCTTGCTGTCTTGTCTTTTTATTTTTGCTTAAGGTGTTAGTAGAGTTGTCTGTTCTCTAAATTTTATCTGTTTAAAACACACACATTAAGTCTTGCACAGTGCTCGGTAAAAGAAAATAGAAACAAACCATTTATAAGCACTTCAAATGATTTCCTTAGGTAAAACGTGCATCCTCTCTATTTTTGGAAAAGTAGGGAAAATATATATAATAAAGAAATGCTACTACTGTTAAATGTTTTTCGTAGTAATGGTGGAATCACTTCTGTCAGCTATAACATCTCACCAGATATATCATACATAGCCATCATTCACGTTTTACATCAATTGAAGCCACTGCAAATGGCAGCAGCTGGCTACCTACCTCCTTCTAAAAGTCTGAAATGGCAAGCCTTCCCCTAGCAGCAGCAAGTCATTCCCATTGCAGTTGTCTCTTATTTTCTGAAATGCACAAGAGTCATCCGTCTATGCCCTTACTGGCAGACCAGTTCATATAAATTTCTGCTTAAAATGGGTAGCAGAATTTGGTCGCATATCGCCACCTCATGAAATGCTAATGTATCATTGCAGCACAGACTACAATCCCACTTGCAGAGCATTTGAAAAACTTGAGTGCCCAGATGGAAATGCATGTGAGCCCTTGAACTCAATTCCGATAGGCTGCTAGCCCCGACGGCTCTGACATCATCGCACACGCGATGACATCAGCTGCAAATGCGGGGGAAAAAAGTAAACACACTGGAAAAAATCGGGAGTGAAGGGGTGCCACTCGAGAATGGTGGCACCCCAGTTTTGGACCCCAAAGCTCGGTAAAAACTGAGTAATTCGGTATGATTGGGAGGTATGTTCCTGTTTCATCAGAGTGCTGAAATAGATGTACCGAAGCACTGTCAGTGGAGACTTAGGCAACCCCCCCTCCCCAGCAGGACCTATATTAAAGTTTGTTTTGGTAATTAGATAGGAAAGGGAATTGATGGGTTAAATTACATTTGCTGGGAGTCAATGATTGTGCATGTTATGAGGCATACACTCATAATCAGTAATTTCAGGTAGAACTATTTTCATCGCTAGTAATAAGCGACTATGATTTAAAAAAATCTGAATAAAAATGACAGTGGTTGAGTATTTGAGTTAAAGTCTGAAGACAGCTCAGGTGAGACTTAATTACCTAAAAGACTGGTGTGAAAAGTGTGATATCTGTGATGTAAACTAAAGATGGAAGCAAAGAAGAGCTCAACGGAGGTGGAATCCAAAGAAAACACTTTTCTGCATGGGGGGGGGGGGGTTCAAGAGAAGGCACAAATACGCAGACCTGGGAAGTCCAAAAAACAGCATATGTGCAGGTCTGAAGTTTAGTTTTAGTAAAATTAAATAACCGCTGGACCTGGATGGATGGTTGGAGCAAAACAGAACTTTAATACTAGCCATCAGCCACCAAGATTTTTATGTTTTTTTTTTTTTTTTACTTTTTAATCTTGTTTGGTATTGTTCTGTTTCCTGATGAGCTGAAAACAATTTTAACTGGCTACAAATAAATCCAATAAATTCAATAAACCCAGCACGATAGCACAAAAAGTACACAAACAGAACAAACGTGCCTAGTCACTCACAGACTTTTATAAATTCCTTTGCACTCCCGATTTGCAGAGATGCTGTTAATAGAAAAATATATTCAACCAATAACTGGAACATAGTTCTGGGCAATAAAAAGTTGTCTAATATTATTGGTTAAATTCTCAATTTTATCTACAAAACAATGTGCCAACTTGTCTAGTTTTTTAAATAAAAATAAGTATAGTTTTGTTATTAGTATCAATGGACCGTGTGGTACATATAAATGTCAAAGCTGTAAATTGTGTAGGTATATTTCGAATATCAACTCAGTAATTATGCAAGTTTCAGGCAAAGTTTTATCTGCAAATAATAGGCACATTTGTAAATAAAAAAATGTAGTTTATCTTGCTTTCTGCGCTTCTTATCCATCTTTTTAAGTCAGGAAGACTAATAGAACATAAGCAGAACCCTTTTATGAACAAGTCTTGGCTATCAAAAATAAAGATTCAAATAACATGTTAGCCAGACATTCCTTGTCATGTCATATTTAAAAAAAAAATGAATTCTTTGTTATTGATAACTTATCTTACATTAGTCAAGAAGGAGACCTTTGCAATATGCTTGAATGAAAGAAACACGTTGCCAAAATCATTCTTAAAGCAGATAAACTCCCAGGTTTAAATGAAACCATAAATATAAAGTGTTTTTTAAGCAAATAATGAATATGTTTTATTGTTTATATATATTTGTAATTATAAGTATTTTATTATACTATTTGAGGTAGAGAGCTCTTTACATTTATTGGTGGTTTTGATTGGTTGTATTTACCATGTGATTTTAATCAGCTGTATTTAAATGAAGTTTGAGATACAAAAAATTTTGGTCTGAAGAAATTCTATATGAAATTAAAGGATGAAAGCATTTACCAATTATTTTATTTACACATCTATATATATATATATATATATATATATATATATATATATATATATATATATATATATATGTGTGTGTGTGCGTGTGGATGTATATCTATCTACACACACACACACACACACACACACACACACACACACACACACACACACACACACACACACACACACATCATATATATTTTGGTGGGGAGCAAAGGCTCCAGTCACCTGGTGGATCTTAAACTAATAGAGCTGTTAACAACAACAACAACAAATAAAAATGCAGTTAGTTCTGCTATTTCTGTTATATGTATTGTTGTAGTATAGATTGCGAAAAATATATTACTGACATGGTGCTTCAAAGAAAAGAGAAAGGCAAAGAGGAAATGTTTCCAGTACATGCCATGGTCTTGAGGCTAGACATGTACAGTCTAAATATCCAAAGAAAAGGGTAAGGAACAAAAGGCAAGTCATGCAGATAGCACAGTTGCCAAAAGACACTGGACTTCATTTGGAACTGACTATTTCAGGGAAAGAGACAGGTAGTGATAGCAAGCCAGAACTGTTGAAAGGTACAAGATGAGATCCTTTTTCCCCCTAAATACGACTGCTGAAGCCTAAAGGTCTAAAGTAAAAATGCCATGTCAAGAGATGTCATGTCAAAAAAGTAAAAGTAAAAGAATGATATCGGCCACAGGAAGTGCAAGAAAAAATGGGGAAGGAGGAAGGAAGGGTGCTAGTACTGCAAACATGTTTATGGTGATTTAATTTATCAATGGCACTGTGCACTTCATTAGATCACTGTTGCAGTAGCCATAACTCTATGGACAACTGTCAAACCTTAGGAAAAATGAAAGAAAGGGAAGGGCTAGAATGTATGAGACCTTGGAAAATATCTTTAACAAACCTTGTCCTAGCTTTGCAAACTGAGTTGAGCTTATAGTGCTATGTGAACATGTGCACTGTGGATCATGTATCTGCCTCTAGCACAAATCTAGAGTCTTCCCCTTGGCAAAAAAGCCTCATAAGTAGCCATCATTCTGGCAGAGTGAGCCTTGTGATAATTTAAGTAACAAAAATGAATAGCCTGAGACAGCCATCTATTAATAGTTTGCTTAAGTAGTGGCTGGCCTTTTTCTTTACCATCACTGGAAATAAAGTTGGGTGCACTTTCTAAAATCTTTAGTCTTATCCATGTAAAATCTGTTTACAGATGTCTAAAGAATAAATTATTTCTTCGTTGTTTTTTAGATTCAGGGTAGAACATGAATATATGAATAGTCTGGTTTATTTTAAAATCAGAAACATTCCCTGACATTAAGGAAGGGTTGATTCTAAGACTCACCCTGTCCTTATGGGTGATCAAGAAAGGTTGAGTCTGTAGGGTCTGTAATTCAGAAACTCATCTAACAGACGTCATAGCATTAATCAGTCTTACAAGTAAGAAATGTCAGAAAAGAACTGGCTGCAGGTTCAAAGGAAGCTTTTCCTTTGAGCTTAACTTTTCCAACACAACATTTAGATCCCATGATGGTACCATCTGAGTTTGAGGTGGTCTAATATGTAATACCCCTCACAAAATCTGTTTGACTTGGAATAAGGAAGAAAGAAGGGATCTGGGGACAGACATGCAGAAATGGCTGAAAGGTATACCTTGACAGAAGTGTATGCAAACCCTGAGTTGCAATGAATATTGTTCTCTATTATGGCACCAAATAAAAATCATTTCCATTTGGCAAAATATGATTTACTAGTAGCATGATGTTATGTTGTCCTATCTCGCCTTCATTCTTGCTGGTTAGGTTCGGAACCGAGAATTGGTTCTGACTTGGCCTATACTAAAGCTTGAGAGCTTCCACTGGCTCGAGGCAATACCCTATCCCATCATGCTTAGGGGGATTACCCAGATCTTGTTTGCCGCTAAACTAGATCGGGTGCTTCCTACTAGGCTCCAGACTAAGTGGAATCATTATTCTTTATTATACTACTGTTTTTTGCTAATAAATTTTACTGTGTTGTTGGAATCTTGTTATTAGTGTATTAGATAACTTTTTTGACCATTGTGATATTTGAGCTGTTTGTTGTTGGCCATTGTCTTTTCGCTAAGGCCATTTGTCTCCCTATCCCATTTAAAACTCTTTAGTTAGAGAGTTTCTTTCTATGTAAAAAATATTCTGTTTCTTTCCCCTTCTTAATGTAGTCCGTTTTAGTTACAGGGCTCGTTTTTCAGCCTGTTTTACTTAGAGGGCTTCCCTCCCTTTCCAACCAGTTTTTTTCTGATGAGGAGTCGTCGTTTAGTTAGAGACTTCTCCTCTGACTAGAGGAGATTGTCATTTAAATTAGAAACTTCTCCTCTAGTTTCCCCCTACTTCTTTGTGGTCATTGTGGTTGTTGCTGTTCTTATTGTTATTCTTGTTGATAAAAAAAAAAAAGTGTTGTTAGTCGCCTTTCTGCAGCAGAGTTTTTTGATAGTGTGTGTTTATACTGTCATAGCCATGTCTAAAGATAATAAGGAAACAAAGCTTTCAGGCTTCAAAAAATGTGATAGATGTAGCCAAAAAATATCCTTGACAGATGGACACACCAGCTGTCCATCTGCAAGAGTCATGCCGTTTTTGACACACATTTAGCTCCAGAGTTTTAATGGAGAGGAAAACTAAATTAATAGTCAGGGGGTTGTTAAAAGTTCCTTTTTCTGAGGTGCTGGAAAGAAAACAGAGTTCCTCAAAATCATCTCAATCCCCTGGATCGGACAAGTCTTACAAAAGAGCTTCCTCATCGGCTCCAGCATCTGAGCCATCAAAGAAGCAAGCAAAAGATTCATCCATGGACTTGAAGGCTTTCGGGTCCGAAAAAGCTATTTCTTCAGCTCCACTAGCTATTTCAGAACCAACAGGGAGTCATAGTCAGAGCCAGTCCCCAGTTCTGGAATCGGTCTCCTCAGTACTGCAGTCTCCTATACTACAATCTGTCAGGTCCAAGACCACGTCCTCTCGGTCCTCCAGGAGTCTCTCAGATGACTATGTGGAGCAGGTGGTCAACAGGCTGTTACAGATGCTGCCACTGGCCAAGATTCTCTTGAGCCCAACCCAGAAGGATTCAGGCCGGACAATTGTCACTCCCCCTTCTTTGATTCCTCCTCCGACCCATGTTGTGGCTTCGGAGCTGGAGTGTTTGGATTTGACTGTAGTGGAAACGTCAGGGCCAAGACCTGCTCCAGGCTCTTCGGTCCTGACTTCCGCTCTGACCTACTCATTGCCATCGGCTACTGAGGGGGTTTAGGGGCCGACACTCCCCCATCGGGTCCAGAGGGAAGAGTTAGGTTGGACAGTTGTCTGATGCAAATCTGCCACTTGGGGCTTTGGTGCAGGTGAGCTTGGCACCTACATTGGCCTCAGACCCCACCTCTTTGGCTCGGGGGCAATCTCCTGGCTCTTCTGAGCCAGAGGCTCCCTCAGAGCAGGATCGTGGTGCCTGCGAGGTCATGAGGATAATGCTCTCGCCCCAGATGGCAGCACTCTCAGATCGAAACACTCTTTCCCCAAAAGTTCCAGAGTCTGCCTCTTTATCATCTCCCCCCCCAGGCGTGGAGACCCAAAGTCCCAGGACCACCCATTGGGCAAAACCATCTCTTCTGAAACCTCTCCCAAGTACTCCTCTGGAGAGGTCCCTCAGAAGAGAAAATGTAAGAGGAAACATCTAGACTCCCCCGAGGAGTCTATCACTTCAAACACGGAACTAGATGATTCAGGAGGATCCCCATGGTCACCCTCTGAGGATGTCTCCTTTGTGGACATCCAGAAATCCTTAAGCAGAGAGGTGGCTGAAAGTCCATTAACCCCTTCTGAGGATGAGTCCGTGTACCTGGAGGTTTTTGGGTCTCGCCCCTCCACCTCTTGGGTGACTCCACCTTTTGATCAACTCCTAAACATAGTCAGTCATAAGTCGTGGGGCTCTCTGGAATCTGTGGAACCTGTTCCGAGTAGGCCGAACAAATTTATCAGCACCATCTGATAAAGAATTTCTCACAAAAGGTGTCCCAGTAGATGCTATGGTGGTGGGGCAGCCACCAAAAAGGAATTGCCTGAGACTTCCTCATCTGTCCATCCTCCAAATAAAGAATCTCATACGATGGACAGGTATAGAAAGCGTATGTTTTTGTCAGCAGCCTTTACCCTTAGGTTGCTGAACTATTTGACCCATTTTACTAGACTTCAGAGGGATCTCCTGAAGGAGTTAGGTGATACCCTCCAAGGTTCTGCAGCTGCGGGGATTTCAGACAAGGTGACCTCTCAGCTTTCTACCTTAAATTCTGTGGTAAACTCCTCCATGTGGCTTATCTCTTATGCAGCCGATGGAGCAAGTAGGGCAGCAGGTGCAGGAATCTCCCTAAGGAGGCATTCATGGATGCACTTATGTGAGTTTGCAGAGCCCTTCAAGCCTTCCTTTATCTCGATGGCTCCTCCTTGTATGGACCAAAAGTGAAATAGTGTCTGACCAGGTGCGAGCAAGAGCGAAAGACTCTTTCTGCTGTGGGAGTCCTTTTCTCCCTCCCTCCCTAGCAGGCCTTACCCCAAAGGCCAGAAGGTGGGAAAAATGTGGTTCTGTAAGTCCCAGAGAGCCTTTCCAGATGCAAGTGGTGATTCTTCCCCCAGAGGCAGAGGGAGAAACACCAATGGAAGACGTCAACCTCGCAGCAGAGGGGTCCGCAAAATCATGGTGACAGGGATACATTCCTTGTTAGGCCCTTCCAGCGCTTCTTAAAGGAGGCCTTTCTGTCCACCTCTGGAGGCAGTAGGAAGTTGCTTGTCATTGTACCCAAACACCTGGCTAAACATAACAAACGACAAATGGGTACAAGCGATCATATCCAGAGGCTACTGTATTCCCTTTTCTTCTCCCCCTTTAGAAAAGAGGTTAGTCCCAGATGTTCCACCCAATCAGAGGGACCAGGAAACCCTAGAAGTTCAAAGGTTGCTAGAAAGAAGAGTCATCCAAAACATCCTCACAGACCAAATTGGATCCGGAACTTACTCAAAGTTTTTTTTAGTTCCAAAAAAGACAGGGGAATGGAGGCCCATTTTGGATCTCAACCGACTATACAAGTCCTTAAAGAAATTGAAGTTCGGGATGATGACACTGCAGTCAATACTCCCCTTTCTGGGGAAAGACAATTGGATGTGCTTGATAGATCTCCAGGATGCGTACTACCATATAATGATGGACAGGCAATCCCAGAGTCACTTATGCTTTCAGCTGGGAGCCAGTCATTACCAGTTCCGAGCTCTGCACTTTGCTCTCACTACAGCCCCCAGAGTGTTCACCAAATGCATGGCAGTAGTCACAGCTCACTTGAGGTGTCTAGGATTCCTGGTGTTTCCATACTTGGATGACTGGCTCCTAACCACCACCACTAAGCATCTACTTACAGAGCAAGAGACACCACCATCCACCTTTGCTCTCAACTAGGCATTATGATAAATTTCAAAAAGTCTGCTTTGTTGCCATCACAACATATTGTATTTATAGGAGTAGACTTAAACACAAGAGAAATGGTAGCCAAATTTCCTCCTGACAGGATACAAACCCTAGGCCAGCAATTAGAAAACCTACTGACAAAGAAAAAAGTACAAACAAAGGTTGTTCTAAGGATTTTGGGTACCATGGCGGCAGCGATAACCTTGGTACGTCTCACACACTTACACACGAGAGTTCTCCAGTGGTTACTCTTCACCCAATGGTCCATGCAGGAGCTGCCCATGTCCCACAAGATTACCATAATGGAATCCTGCAAGAGGGACTTACGATGGTGGCTTCATTCTACTCAGGTGGTTCCAGGCAGACCGTTCATTCCCCTACAACCAATAGCTACAGTGACCATGGACGCTTCCCAGATAGGGTGGGGAGGGCACTATCTGGTGAAAACTGTCCAAGGGGTTTGGCAGGAATACAAAAACCACTTGCACATCAATATCCTAGAGATGAGACTGGTGCTGTTGGTGTTGCAGGCATTTCACAACTCCCTTCCATTAGGAATGACTGCAATCCAGACAGACAATATGTCAGTTGTGTGGTATATAAACAAACAAGGACGAACCAGATCTTACCCCATATGTTGGGAGGCTCAAAGAGTATGGCAGTGGGAAATATCTTCCCAACACTTTCTAATAGCAATGCATATTCCGGGGAAATCCAACATGATAGCAGACAAACTCAGCAGAGCTATTCTAATTCCTCACGAGTGGTCCCTGAAACAGGAAAATGTACAACAGATTTTTCGCAATTGGGGCCAGCCTTGCTGTGACCATTTTGCCACATCCATGAATGCCAAATGCAGTAGCTACTTTGCCCTGATCCCTCCGGGGGAGTCACCAAGGAATGCACTTGTATACGATTGGCCCCCAGGTCTCCTTTATGCTTCCCCCCATTTTCCTTGATCCTCAAAGTCCTTCAGAAAACCAACACATTGAGAAGCAAGTTAATATTCATTGCCCCATACTGGCCTCATAAAATTTGGTTCCCCTTCTTATGGCTCCATCTACAAGAGGACCTGTGGATTCTGGACCCAGTTCCAGACCTCCTGACTCATCCATCAGGGATGCTCCATCCCTCGATAAAAACCCTCAAACTGACAGCTTGGTTGCTCCACTTCCACTCCTAGACAGGTTTCTGAATATATCCCCCACTGTGAAACACATTCTGATCTCATCCCATAAGATGACAACTAGAAAGCTTTATGCTAGCAAATGGAAAAGGTTTTCCTGTTCGGCTCTCAGCAATCACATTGATCCTTTCACGGGCCCTGTAACTTCTATTTTAGATTTTTTGGAAGAACTTTTCAATGAAGGTGCAGCAGCAGCTACCATACGAGTTCAATTGGCTGCTATATCAAACTACCATACTGGAAAGATGGGATTAAAAATGATGTCCCATAGACTGTGCAAGGCCTTTTTTAGAGGTACCTTTTTGCTAAGGCCCCCAATAAAACAGCCACCAGCTCCTTGGGATCTCAACTTGGTATTGTCCACTATAATCCTGCCACCATATGAACCGGCTTCATCTTATCATCTGAAGTTCCTAACGTGGAAAAAAGTATTTTTGGTGGCTATCATGTCAGATAGGCAGGTATCAGAACTCCAAGCATTATCAATATGCCCCCCCCCACTTGGTTTTCCATAAAGACAGAGTTTCCCTGAGAAATAATCCATCATTCCTACCCAAAGTTTGCTCTGAGACAAACTTGAATCAATCTATTGATCTACCTGTTTTCTTCCCTAACTATGGCAACAAAGCAGAATATAAATTACACCAACTGGATGCACACAGGCAATTACGTTTCTACCTGGGCAGAATGAAAGAATTCAGGAGAGCTGATAAACTGTTTATATCCTTTTCAGATACAAAAGAGGGGTTGCCCCAATATCAAATGTCACCCTATCAAAGTGGCTTACTGATGCCATTACTTATTCATATACTTTCCAAAACAGACAACTGCCTGGAAAAATAAAAGGTCATTCAACAAGAGCCATTGCAACCTCATCTGCTTTTTCAGGCTAGGCTACCTATGGATTCAATTTGTGCTGCAGTGACATGGATAAAACCTCATACCTTTATCACTCATTACAATGTAGATTTGGCCTCCCGGATCAGGGCTTCCTTTGGATCCACTCTTCTGAAAAGTTTGTTCCCTTGAGCCACCCAAGAAAGAAGGTGCTGGGGACGCTGTCCCAACCAGCAAGAATGAAGGCGAGATAGGACAACATAACATAAAGAAGTTATGTACTCACCATAACATTCCATGTTTGTTGTCCATCTCGCCTTCATTCTTGTGTCCCACCCTCCTTCCCCCAACCTTTGCTCCTGGAGGATCGAGAGGTCTCTATTGGATTTTTAATGCATGTTCCCTGATTTCCTTCTTAGTCCTAGGTGGCACATGTTTATGTTTGTAGTATTATATGGATATACCTGTTATTCTGTTCAATATTTGCAAACAAGATCTGGGTAATCTCCCCAAGCATGATGGGATAGGGTACTGCCTTGAGCCAGTGGAAGCTCTTGAGCTTTAGTTTTGGCTGAGTCAGAACCAATTCTCGGTTCTGAACCCAACCAGCAAGAATGAAGGCGAGATGGACAACAAACATGGAACGCTACAGTGAGTAGATAACTTCTTTTTTTCACTCCAATGGAGCTCAAGAAGTTTGCACTGTAACTTCTAATGGGTGGAGCCTAAGCCTTTTGACAGAATCAAATTATGTCCTCACATTTCAAACAAATGTTTATATTTCTGGAACCATAGGACTTATGAAAGAAGTATAATGGCAAACCCTTCAACACAAACTAATTTTATAGTGGTAGTATTCTTTGGGTTGTAGATATTAAACAGAATTTTATAAGTCACAATAAACACAGGAACTATTACATTTATAATATTTTTTTAAATAACTTACAATATTTCAGCAACCACTCAAGTTACACACATACTGTCAGCAGTATTTTATTCATCTAGCTGAGAACTTTCATATGAGGCTAAGGAGGTCTGTCTATGTTACTTGGTTGTTGAGATATTTAGAAAAATGTGATATAAATTAATATCATAAAAAACAACAGTTAATATCTGTTTACCTGCACTAGACAGAGGTCAAATATTACTGCAGTTGAGTTTGCCACTGTGTAAGCTTTAAGATTAAATATTTTAAAACCTTGTACATAGCATAGTTTTGAATTATTGATGCAAATATGAGCAAGCAATATTTGACACCTAGAGGCGTCTGTACAAGTTAACTGCAGATGCACCTGGAGGCATCACACAGATGTAATGAGTTAACACTTGTTGCACATTCCTCAGAAAAATAAAAAAGCAAATGAGATCATAAACCTATCAACCAAACAGTCATATGGAGATTCTGAATGTTGGGGGGTGGATGACAGATCCAGTGTCCTCTGTAAGCAAGTCCACTCTGTGAGGTAGTTTGATAACTGCCCTTTGCCAGATGCAGAAGAAGATAGAGTCAATGCTGTTGGGTCAAAACAGAGTCACTAGAAGAATCTATGACATGTCTTTGATCTTTAGCAGAACTTTGGATATTAGGGAAAAGGGAAGAAAGCATAAAGGAAAATTCTCATCCAGAGGAAAGAGAATGTGTGCGTTTTCCAGCCCTTTTTGCAAAATGTCCTGGAGAAGAACTGCTTCCCTTGTCTGTTGAAATAGAATGCAAACAGATCTACTTGGGGAATTCCTCAGAGAAGGACACACTTGTTCTCCTGGAAGACTTCTGAGTATAGCATCCACTATTGACTGTTTAACTTGAATCTGTTTACAGCATCCACTAATGTGTTCTCCTCTGCTGAAATATATGTTATCTGCAGAGTTAAATTGTGCTGTCCCTTTGCTTACATATAACATAACAGTTGTGTTGTCTGCTATCACTAACAGCAGTCCTGGTGCTCACAATTAATTTAAAGCTTTGACAGCTTTTATCAGGCCATCACTTCCTTGAGCTTTGTATGTATGTGCTTGAAATGAGATGCCCTGAACCTTACTCCCTTGAGACGCTACCCCCATGGAAAGGCTGAAGGGGTCTGGGAGGATGTAAAGAGAAAGAAAGGGGGAAGAAGGAGGAAAAGAAGAATACACTAGGACTTGGTTGGCCCATCAGCTGATGAAAATAAGAATGGGGACTGAGAAGGTTAAAGAATGCAGATGCTGCGCCCAAATTAATTTGAGTCACCACTGAATTCTTTTGTATGTTCTCTGGCAAATGAAACCATAAAAATGGATGAGGCAATATATCCCAAAATCCTGTGAAATTTTTTGTTGTAGACATGTTTTGATGAAACAGATCGAAGAAGTGATGATAGTAAGAAGACACTTCTCTGGGGAAATAAAAGCTGTCATTAGAGAGTTGCCTAGAAGACAGCCTGGAAAACTAACCTGTGAGCAGGGTTTAAACATTACTTTTTAGGTTCATATTGAAGCCTACCTCTTCTGAAAAGATGTATGGTAAAGTGGGGAGATGCCAGAGTGTTTTGTTTGGAAGAAGCTATAATGAGGCAATTGCTTAAGTGAGGGTAAATGTGAATACCTTCAAGTCTGTAGAAGGCTATGGCTGGGGCAAGGCATTTCATGAACATTCCTGGGAAGGTGGAAAGACAAAAGAGTAAAGATGTAAAGTGAAATTGCAATCACAAAGCAAAGAATCTTTGGAAATGACTGAAGCAATATGCAGGTTGGAATCTTTGAGGTCCAGACATACCAGAAAAGCCTTCGTTGACGGTGTAACAAAAGGAATTGCTGCCAGCCCAGCTATCTGGAATTTTATAAATAATTATATGTCATTTGTGAATATCAACATGATTCATATGTTTGTGTTACAAATGTATCAGAACTCTATGTTGTCTGTGTCAAATTGCTGGTACAGAGGTGCGTGTAAAGGGGTCTATATTAGAACATCGAAATTTCACAACTTCGAATGTTCTAATATCGACCCCTATTCAGAGAACACTGAAAATAGCGAAGCTGCAGAACACCGAATTTCTTCCTAGGGAAGGAATTCGGTTGACCGTTCCTGTGGCTTCACTATGTTCAGCAGTGTGGTGGAAAGTTATGGATCGGGATCAGGTAAGTGTGCAATTATGTGGAAGTGAGGGTTAGGGCAGGGTAGGTGAGTTAGGGTTAGGGCACGGGTGAGGTGAGTGTGCAATAGTGATGGACGTTAGGGTTTGGGTTAAGGTAAGTGAATAGCTAGTGGTGTGTGTACAGTTTAGTGTAGGGTTAGATGTAGGATTTTAAGTGTATGTGTGTGGATTGCTGTTTGTTTGGTGTGTTTGTGTTGTGTGTATGTGTGTCAGAACAGCAACTTTTTTCCCTTGGAAAAAAATTTGCTGTTCTGCATGTTCGATGTTGTCATCGTTCGCTGAATAGGGGTCGATATTAGAACATTAGACATTTTAAAAAGTTGATGTTCTAATATAGACTTTGTGTAAAGTACTGAGCTTAAAGATGTATCCACAGTGTACCTTACTGGAAAACAACAGAAATGTGTATACACTATTATAAGTGTGAAAATAAATGTATATAAACAGTGGAAACTGGAACATAGAAGGTTAACTTGCAAAACTTCAGAAAAATGGTTGAAATTAAATTGTTTTATAACTGTACCATAAAAGTTGGCTTCAGTGCAGCAAGGATACAGGATATCTAAAACTAGGGAGCCTTCTGCACTGTCTTGTAAGTGTTTTATTGTTTTATGTCTCCCAGCAGCTACAGAGATCTGAGGGCTATGTATTTTTCACAAGGAGATGCTAAGTGCCGGTAGTCTCTGACAATGGGGGTTTAGCTTGGGAAATAAAGTCGTAAGAAAAAGTGATGTCATTCTGCAAGTATCCCAGCAGTAATATTTGGAATATTAATTTAAGAAGTCTCTGAGAGAGAGAAACTGTGCATTATGTATTTGTCTTTGACTTGACAACAAGATCAGCTGGAAAAACCCATTCACCACACCTACCTTGCTGTAATAGTAAGTGTCTAGGGTATAATAATTATTTTCAATACAGTTAGGAATACAGAAAAGATTAGTTTAGATGTTTTCTGTATTTATTTGAGACTGTCCTGCAATGTTGTTTTAAACATTTCCTGTGATTTTGAACTCTGAGGTTACTGTGATGATTCACTGATTATTTTCTTGTTCTATTATTATTTATTATTAAACATTTTAAACCTTTCAATTGTGGCTGGTCTGTTTGGAGATATTTAAGCTCTTAAAGTACTTGCATATCTATTTGGTGACACTGTGCAGGCCGCTCCTAATAGCTTTGCTCTTGGTCAAACTACCATTTGGATTAATCGTAACATTACACAGTAAAACTGGATACCCTTTGTTAAGGGCCTTAAAGTAGCTGATAATGAGTTCTGGTGGCAGTGATAACTACTTTATAGTCTGGGCAGAAGGGGGCATAGCTAGTAAACCTGTGCCAGCCTTTCCCAGGTGTGTGTGTGTGTGTGTGTGTGTGTGTGTGTGTGTGTGTGTGTGTGTGTGTGTGTGTGTGTGTGAGAAACAAATCTCCAAGAGTGTGGGTGTCAGCTACTTGAGAAGGGACACAAAGCACTGATTGGAAGGAGAGAGTGCTGGAGGACTTGGCTTGAAACCCAGGCTAAGGACTCAACTCTATAGCTGTGCCAGTGGGAGTCTTACTGAGGATATGGAGAAAGAGGGAGAAACCAGCCCCAGACTGACTGTGGTCCTCTATTCTCTTAAGGGAAATTGCACTTTACTGTGTGTGAACTTGTCATCCTCACAGTGTGTATGTCCCCTACTGTTGCCAGTGGTGAGGATTGAGGCTCCTTGATTACTTTTGCTAGTGGTGGAGCTTCACATATTTATTGGTTGGCAGTGGCGGGATATCTACATATTAAGATTCAGTGGTGTGGATATTGGATTCCTGTAGCCTATAAACAATGGTCACTAAAGAAAGTGTTTGTACTCTCAATCAGTCACACAGTGAACATTCACAGAGTTTCATATCACAATAGTTTCATATTTTTTTTGTTAGCTTAGTTAGTCAGGGAGAGCAGGTAAGGATGTCAGTACAGGAGTATGGCAAGCTGACAAGGAGCCATTTGGCTGAGATGTGCCAGGCTAAATGACTGGTGCATGCCAACCTGACTAAAGCAGAAATGATTGCAGCCTTGGGCACAGCTACATCATGGACCAGCAAACCGGAGGACAATCAGACTGGCCTTGGAGATGTACAACTCTCAGAAAATGAACAGTTCAACCTTTTCTCAGAGGACTTAAAAATCCATCTGGAGTTAAAGAGACGAACTGGAGGCCAAATGTTTGGAAACAGAATCAGCAGATAGACTGTGGTAGGAGAAATAAATGTCATTAGAAGCAACAGAGAGACGGAGATGTCTGGAAGCTAAGGAATATGAGAGGCAGATGAAACATGAGAAGGAGATGCTGACTCTTTGCCAGGGTCATGGAGGTAATGGGGAAGGGAGTAACTGAACCCCATAAGTAACAAAGGTGAGAAAATTTCTTCCACAATTTACAGAGGGGGATAATTTTGATAGTTTCATTTGTATGATTGAAAGGGTACGTAAACAGTATAATGCTGACTAAGGGCTCTGGGTATGGTTTCTGACCCCCTTACTCCATGGTAAAGCTGTAACTGCTATGTCTAAATTGTCTGATACTGATTGCTTAAATTATATTAATGTCAAAATTGTCTGTTAGAGTGTTTTAAGTTAACACCTGAAGCTTATAGAAAAAAGTTTTGTGAGCATAAACGGAAGGCAGATGAAAGTGTGTGTGAATATATTCCTGAATATTCCTGTACTAAGCACTTATTTTCATATATGGGTGAGTGGGTGTCAGGTCACCACTTTTGAAGGGCTAGCAGACCTTTTGGTGAGGGAACAAGCCCTTAGCACTTTGCCTGATGACATGAGAATCTGGTTAGTGGATAGAGAATGTAATACAGCAGATGAGGTGGGGAAAAAGGGAGACCTACACCTAGCAAGCAGGGCATCACTGCACAGGAAAGGGATACCCAGTGCTGCTTATGGGTCTAAGGGCACCCATGATGGGCAGCCTAGATAGCACCAACAGAGTTTACCAGTAGCAGGGGAAGCCACTCGTTCAGGTACATATCCAGGACCAAGGGTTAAATGTTCTAAATGCAACCAGTGAGGTCATGTAGCATACAGATGTCCATGAAGGCAAGGTGGGGAACAAAAGGTGGGAGAGCCAGTAACTGGGAATGACAGAATGTCAGCAATAAGATGTCTGGAGACAACAAGGGTACCAAACTACCACAAGAGGTTATAGCCTATATTAATAAATGGGAAACAGGCCACTGCTAAGAGAAACAGAGCCTCTGACCTAACCATTGTGAAGCCTGCAATGGTTAAAGAGGAGCAATACTTGCTTGGGCAGTCTACTCCAGTCAGAACTTTAGGAGGGATTCCATTCTAAATACTTTTGGCTAGGGTTCACCTTGACTGGGAGGGTGGAAAGGAAGCAAGCAAATAGGTGTGTTGGAGGATATCCCTGCAGATGTCCTATTAGGGAATGATTTTGATAATGCAGTAGCTTGTGTGCATGCAGTGACATGCATCCAGGCTTGGAGGACCCAGACAGACTGCAGACTTGAAGCTAGGACTGGTATGGTGGTTACTTCAGGAAGGGAGCTACCCTGTAGCAGCGAGACTGAAGGTAAGCCATAGCTATTTGTGGACCAGCTTTAGGTCTACTGGTGCCCTAGGCAAAAGGGCTCCATGGCCCCCCCACACACCACCTGGTGCCCCCATCCTGGTCTAGCTACACCAAATAAATACTGGAAAAGTGCCCCTGCTAGAGCGGTGCCCTAGGTAGCCGCCTAGCTGGCCTATGCCTAAGGCCGGCTATGATGTTCCCTTGGACAGAGTGACTGCAAGGGCAGAGGTGAGTAGTACTACCCATGCTGACAGTGAGACACTGCTGTCAGAGAATGCCAGACTTCCTGTGGAAGGGGAGCTGGGAAGGATTACAATGTGAGCATTGAGACAGGCTCAGCTCTCAGACCCTACATTACAAGGCCTGAGGGGGGTAGCTAGTGAGGCACCTGATTCTCAAGGGAAGGGGGACCCTGTATACTGGGACAAAGGGCTACTGTATAGAGAGTGGACCCCTGATGGAGGGCTAGAGGGTGAGAGAATACAGCAGTTGTTAGTGCCCAGTTCCTACCATCTGGCATTTTTAGCCATAGCCCATGATATTCACTTTGCAGGTCATATGGGCATAAAGTGTACCAAGAGACATATTATGCAGAACTTTTATTGGCCTGGGATTTCCAGAGATGTAACAGAATACTGCAGGATCTGTGAGCAGTGCCAAAAGGTAGACAAGGCAGGAGACAAGGTCAAGGCTCCTTTGATGCCTTTGCCTGTGATTGAGGAGCCATTTCAGAGGGTAGCTAGTATAATGTGGGGCCTCTGAGTACCCAACTTCCACAGGGAAGAAGTATATCCTAGTGGTAGTAGATTATGCTTTTTATTTATTTATTTATTATTATTTTATTTTACATTTGTTGACCGGGCTAGTCTAACTGGACAAATATCCGTTTTCAGTAGAGGCCCGGGGAGAAAAGCTCCAATTACATGAAGTAAACAAAATCATTAACATTAAAAATATTTAGCAAAATACCATAAGTTCAAGGGTGAACTTATACAGAATTAATGGAAACAAAAAATCAAGCAGAACAATATTCAGAAAATAGTTGGTTAATAATAGAATTACAAGGTAAGCAACATTCAGCAGTTAGATACAAAAAAAATTTAAAATGTGATAACATGGTGGAGAGAAAAAGAAAAATGTTAGCGACATTCTCAAAGATAATACTGTCAAAAGTTAAAAAAGTCTTTTAGAGGGACAGTTGGGCAAGGTGGGGAAGTTGGGAGTAGTAGAGAAGTAATTTCAGTCAGGATTAGCACAAGGACACAGCCATTGAGTTTTAAGATGTTCTTTGATATGTCTTTTGAAAAGGGATGTAGAGTCAAGGTTTGTAATTTCCTGAGGTAGTTGATTCCAGATCTTCCCGACAGAATTTGAAAATAATGAGTCCCCAGCTTTATTCTTTGATTTGGTTAAGGCTACAAGGAGTTTATTAGCTGAGCGTAGTGTGGCTAGGTTTTTATAAGGTGAAATCAGTTTTGTAAGGCTAGGGGTAGCATCAGGAAAGTAAAGGGTTTTATGAATGATAATTAGTTGTTGATAGAGTAATTGGTTGTTGATTTCTAACCAATCTAGTTGCTTGAGGTTAAGACAATGGTGGGTTCTAAAAGGGCTAGCAGTAATGAATCTAGCAATACTATTGTAACAGGTAGAAAGTTTGGTGATGTTATTTTTGGACAAGTTTGTATATATAGCAGAGGCATAGAAAAGGGTGGAGATCAGGTGGGTCTGGGCCACTGTTTTTCTAGCAGTTGGGGTAAGAAAGGGTTTAATTCTGTAGAGAGTACCGATTTTTTGTTAACTGATTTAATGGTGTTGTTAATGTGGTCATCAAAATTAAGATGGTTGTCAATGGTTACACCTAATAGTCGAGTGGTCATATCTGGACTAATACAGGTAGTGTTGTTGGAGGAGATAGTGAAGAAAGGTGTTGGTGATTTGTTTGTAGGGGTAAAGAGAAGAAGTTTTGTTTTTGGGATTAAGAAGGAGGGATTGTTCCATAAACCATTTTTCTACATCATGGAAGACTGTTTGGGTGAGGGACTGGAGGGAGGTGACGTTATTAGCAGCACAGATTAGAGTTGAGTCATCAGCATATTGAATGCAGATGGCTTGGGGTATATTCAGATGAAGGTCATTAATAAATAAAGAAAAAGAAGGGGACCTAGGATTGAGCCTTGTGGAACCCCAATGTTTACTGGAAGTAAGGAGGATAGAGTGTTGTTCCATAGCACTGCTTGTTGCCTATTTTGGAGGTAACTCCTGAACCATTGAAGAGTTTGTGAGCCAAGTGAATAGAGATTTAGCTTGTGCAGAAGTATATTATGGTTAACCATGTCAAGGCCTTTGACAGGTCTAGGAATAATGCTGATGAGAAGAGATTGTTGTTCCTATTATTATTTATGGCATCAGAGAAGGAAAGGAGGGCAGTTGTAGTACTGTGGGAAGGTCTAAAACCATGTTGACTATTGGCTAGAAGTTTGTTTTGTAGAAGGTAGTTAAGAATTTGTTTATGTATGCATCTTTCCATAATCTTAGCTAATGGGGAGAGTAAGGCAATAGGGCTTAAAGTTTGAGAGCTCAATAGAGGAGCCCCTTTATGTAGAGGTATTATATAAGATATTTTCCATGAGGTGGGGATTTTTCCTTCAGAGACAGTCCTATTAATAAGAATGGATATGGGGTAGTAAATAGCTTTTGCAGCTATTTGAAGGTATTCTGATGGGAGTTGGTCAGCGGATGGGGTGCAAGGTTTAAGTTTCTTGAGAAGTTTATAAATAAGGGATGAAGGAACTGGCTGAATATAAAAGGCATTGGATGAGGTGTTAGAGGTATTAGGTAAGGAGGTAGTGGAAGAGGGTAATGAATTAGCTAGTGTTTGAATGGCTTCTGTAAAATACTTGTTAAAGGCATCTGGGATCAGGGTGGAATTGTTGAGGTTAAAGCCTGAAGGGGTAGGAGTAGTAGAATGGCCTGGTTTAAGAAGTTTGTTAATACCTGTCCAAAATTTTAGGGGGGATTGTTGATTAGTTTGTTGGAGGTGAAGATAATATTCCTTTTTGTCAGAAAGAGTATCCTTCTTAGTGGCATTTCTTAATTGTTTAAAGAGTAGGTGATCAGATGTACTTTTGGTAGTTCTCCATTTAGCCCAAATTTTGTTTCTAAGGAGCATTTTTTGTTTAGTTTGCTTAGTAAGCCACGGGGCTACTTTCGTTCTTATCCTAGTAGAACGAAGGGGAGCATGATAGTCAAGGATTTTTAAAAAGTTGGTATTAAAATAGGCCACTGCTTCGCTTAGTTCGAGGGTAGTAATTGGAGACCAGTCACATGCATTCAATTCAGTCAGAAACTTATCAGGGTTAAAGTATTTGTTTGAGCGAGACATCTTTAGTTTATGGGTAGTTGGGATATGCGATTTTTGTCTAATAACATGTGTGAGCATATGGTCACTAATATTATCGGGAAGAGTTCCTGGCGAGTACATGTTTGGGTGGTTATTAGTAAGGATCCAGTCAAGAGTTGTTTCTTTTTTAGTGGGTTTATGGATTCTAGTTGGAGTGTTTATTAATTGAGAGAAGCCATAAAGATTTATATGGCTGGTGGGGTGCTGGGATGAACAGGTCTTCCAGTCAATGTTGAAGTCACCAAGTATTATGGTTTCCTGAGGTAGTTGGTTAGAAAGTGAACTAAGTAAGTTTTCTAGAATGTGAGTATTATTTCCAGGGGGAAGGTACATACAAATTAGATAAATCGATTTATTGTTGTTAATGTTTAGCTTGATAGATAATATTTCAGCTTTGGAGTCTAGTGATGGAAGTTCGTTATAGAGGGTGATTTGGAGATTAGATTTATAGATAATAGCAATGCCTCCACCTTTCTTCCTTATGCGGTCACGCCTAAGTATATTATAGCCAGGAGGGTAATTTCCTGATCTTGAATAGAGGGTTTTAGCCAAGTTTCGGTAAGACATAGTATGTCAAATGCATGTAAGTAAAGTAGTGAATGGAGGTGATGAATTTTGTTATTTAAACTTCTTATATTAAGTTGTGCTATTAGTAAGGAGTTGGCTGTTTTAGTACATGATGATGTTATCCGTGAAGTATTATTATTTAGATTAAAATTATTATTAGTATCGGGACCTGGGTTAGGATGAATATCTCCATGTAGGAGGAGCTTGTGCTGGGAACTAAAATGGAATTTAAGGGATTTTGGTGAGTTGTATAGATTCTTTTTGTTGAGGTAGCATGATATATGAGTTGTTCTGTGGTATTTAGGAAGTAGAAAGTTAGAGGTACAGGTTATGTTACTATGAGTGAGGGTATTGAAAAAAGAGGTTGGTAAAGTTTGTTGGAGGTGAAGGTTTTGCTCATGTAGAGTGATATTTTCAAAGAAGGTACAATAATAGGGTATGGATAGGGAGGCTATAGTAGTGGTAAGGAGTAGGATAAATGTGAAGTAAGCTTTGAGTATAGGAGACATGATATTGAGTAAGTGACAGGTGAATATAGCTAGTAAGAGAATGTGAGTTTAAGAACAAGTAGAGATGAGCTAGCTTATAGAGAAAGGAAATCAGAGTGAACGGAGAAAAGATGAAGAGAAAAACGGAGAAAGAGGAGATAGGCAGAGGTTATAGTTTACAGTTAGGTACTATAGAATAGGAGTACGAAGTATGGCAAGGCCAGGAGAAAGGAGAGTGTAGAAATAGGCGAGAAAAGAGTTGGAGATAAGTAGGTGATGAAAAAGAATGGGAGGCAGTAGTAGAGATAGTGATTGCTGGGGGTTGGTTGGGTGAGATAGGGGGAGTGTCTAGTGAAGTATAAGTGTAGGACCCCTGGGGGTGGGTGGGAATTGGGGGTAGGGAGGGAAGCGGAGCGGGGCCAGAGCAAGTAGAGACAGAGAGATCTGAGACAATCAGTGAGCAGCAGGATATAGGGAGAGGTAGCAAAGCAGGCAGGTAGCTGTTAGCAAAGCAGAAAGGGGAGTAGGTTAGAGAGGAGAGTGGAACTAAAAAGCACTAAACAGTATAATAGTTAGGAGAAGAGGAGGTACAACCTAGAAATAGAGGGGAAAATAGAAGTAGGAGAAGTCGTGCTCCTAGGGAAGGTATGTGAAGGGAGCAAAAGGAAAAGGACATTCAATGAGCAGGGACTTTGTGAGAAAATAAGAAAGAGAGTAAGGGCACAAAGCCTGTTGTATATCGCCACCTAGTGGGCAGAGTTAGAAGTATCAGCAGATAGCCAGGTTAAAGACTCCACAGGTGAAAAGGATGGGAAGGTAGCAAGGGTATATCCTTCAAGAGGCTAAAGACAAGGAAGGAGGACTGGCTGCAGGCTTTCCTGTTCCAGAGGCTGAGTTACTTTATAATATGCAATTACTGTATAAATTAGGCAGAAAAGCCTTCAAAATGGGTCAGGTGTACAAACATACTTAGTAACTTTAGTACAATCAGGTGGAAGCACAGGGCAGCAGAAAATAAAGGACGGTCCACTTAGGTAATGCTTGAGGTGGTTCAAGGGTTCTTGGAGTAGGCCAGACACTCAATACAAGGTTTAAAGTAGATTGCTAGGGGGGAAAAAGGTGTGAAGAAGGGAAATTAAAAAAGGAATACAGTTTTAAAAAAGAACAACCTTAGTGTACATATACAGAGAGGTATCCAACAGTTCAGTAACTCAGAGAAAAAAAACACAAATTATACTATTCCAAGTATCTTACAGATGCAATAACTGTAAAAAAAAAAACACTTAATTACACATTACAACTGAAATGCACCAAGAATTACTTTAGTGCTTTAGTTTAGCAAATATAACAGACTGTAAAAACATATTATAGTATATTAATGCCAATTAACATTTCCTACTTAGAAATTATCTATCAAACGAACAATCCTCACAGGGGTTGCATGTAGGTAGAGTAATTGTAAAATTGGGTTTAGTGCATCAGCATAGCAGCAAAACAGCCTCTAAAACATGTTAAAGTATGAGTAAAGCACATTAAACACTTATCTAAATTAGTGCAATTTCTTGTACTAACAGGTTAGGTAACAAGATAAAACATTGCCATGGAAGCTCCCGAGTTTCAAGGCGGAAGGCAGCTGCTGTGTATCTGGTCTTATTACCTAGGGAGTTATATCATACAGCAGCTCATATACTATGCTACCAGATAATTTGAGGCAGTGGCATTGTCCTCCATTGAGGCAGAAAATGTGACAAATGATTTGTTTGAGATTTTAAGCAGGGTAGGTTTCCCAAAAGAAATACTGACTGACAGAGGTGCCAATTTCATGTCAGACCTGCTGGCTTATCTGTGGAAGCACTGTGTGATGAAACACCTCAAGACCACCCCTACCATCCCCAGACTAATGGTCTGGTTGAGAGGTTACACTCTACACTAAAGACCATTCTACAGGCATTTGCAGACCAGTTTATGAGGGAGTGGGACAAATATTTGCCCCATCTGTTGTTTACTTACAGGGAGATGCCAAAGGAATCCACAGGTTTTTCACCCTTTGAGTTGCTGTATGGGCATAGGGTGAGGGGACCTCTAGATTTGATTTGAGAAGAGTGAGAGGGTGAGTGTGAATCCCACAAGGAGTCGGTTGTGGCATATGTCTTAAACCTCAGGACAAGGCTCAAGGAACCCATGGGCTTGGCCCAAGAAAATCTGGCAGAAGTTCAACCACAGAAAAAGGTCTGGTATGACAATAATGCCTGAGCTAGAGAGTATACTGTAGTGCAGCAGGTAATGGTTCGTGTTCCTGTCAGACACAACAAACAGCAGGCAGCTTGGAAGAGACCCTTCAAAGTGGTATGGAAGGTCAATAACGTTAACTACATGGTAGAACTGCTAGGCAGGAGGCAGGGGCACAAATTGTACCATGCTAACATAATGAAACCTTATCATGATAGAGAGGCCCTTGTGCTGAGCATTTGCAGTGGATGGCAGGAGGAGTCTGAGGGGCATCTGGTGACTGCTCTCCTCAGTGAGGCTTGGACTGACACCTCAGTGGAAGGGGTAGCAATTTCCCAGCAGCTATCCCCTAAACAGGTTCGAGAAATCTGAGCAGTGTTACAGGAGTTTGGGGACATGCTCACTGGGAAACCAGGGTGCACCCACCTGGTGCAGCACCATGTGGATACAGGATCCCAAAGGCCTATTAAGTAGGCCCCTTATAGGGTGCCTGAGAGAGTCAAACAGACTCTGAAGGAGGAGCTATAGGAAATGTTGAAATGATGGTTAATCCAGCAGTCCAGCAGTCATAGGGGCCTCCTCAGTGGTGTTGGTGCCAGACAAGGATGGCAACACCAGATTCTGTGTGGACTACAGCAAATGAAATAATCACACAGTCAGATGCTTATCCCATGCCTAGGACAGATGAAGCCCTAGAACGGCTGGGTGGGGCTAAGTATCTTACAACTATTGATCTTACCAAGGGTTACTGGCAGGTGCCCTTGACTCCCAGTACTAGAGAGAAAAGTCAGCCTTCGTGACTCCTTTTGGCTTGTTTGAGTTCACAAAGATGCCCTTTGGGATGAAAAATGCCCCAGAAACTTTCAAGAGGCTGGTAGATCATATCCTAGAAGGAGCAGGAGATTTTGCCCTTGCTTACCCGGATGATATTGCCATCTACAGCCATTCCTGGCAAGATCACCTTCAGCATGTCAGGGAGGTGCTGAGCAGATTACAAAGGGTAGGACTGACCATTAAGCCCAGTAAGTGTCAAGTGGGTATGGCAGAGGTTTCCTACCTGGGACATAGATTGGGGAGCGGTAAGATCAGGCCAGACCCTGTCAAAGTGGAAGCCATTCAGGCATGGCCTGCCCCTGTTACCAAAAATCAGGTGAGGGCAGTCTTAGGGACAGCAGGGTACTACAGAATGTTTGTCCCCAATTACAGTACCATAGCTGCTCCCCTCACAGATTTGACAAGGAAAAACAAGCCAGATAAGGTAGTGTGGACCCCAGCATGTGAGCAGGCATTCCAGAAGCTTAAAGGAGCTTTGGGAGGACCCCGTGTTAGCCAGTCCAGATTACAGCAAAGAATTTGTTGTGCAGGTGGATGCTACAAAACATGTGGTGGAGGTTGTACTCAGCCAGGTTTTCTCAGAGGGGGAAGACCACCCAGTAGTATATCTCAGTCGTAGGCTACAACCCTGGGAAAAATGCTATGCAGCTGTAGAAAAGGAATATCTAGCCATAGTGTGGGCACTACAAAACTTCACCCTTATCTGGATGGAAGGAAATTCACTGTATTTACAGACCACAATCCCTTAATATGGTTACATCAAGCCAGCCCGCAAAATGCCAAGTTATTAAGGTTGAGCACAAGGCTGCAGGCATATGATATGACAATGCAGAACCACAGTGGGATTAGCAATGCCAACACAGATGGGCCCTCAAGACAGGGTATGGAGTAGTGTATTCCAAGACAGGATCAACCCACTCAAGCAGTGTTTCTCAAGGGTCACTTGCATTCTAACAGTTTAAATATCTCTAGACAAACCAGCCACAACTGAAAGGTTTAAATATATTTAATAATAAATAATAAAAGAAGAAGAAAATACCCAGTAAAGCATCACAGTACTTTCAGAGTTCAAATCACAGGAAATATTTAAAACAACATTGCAGGGCAGTCTCTAGTATATACATCTAAACTAATCATTACTATACTCCTAATTATATCTAAAATAATTACTATACTAGCAAGGCAAGTGTGGTGAATGGGTTTTTCCAGCTGAACTTGTTGTCAGGTCAAAGACAAATACAGAATGCACAGTCTCTCTCTCTCAGAGACTTCTTAAATTAATATTCCAAATATTACTGCTGGGATACTTGCAGAATGACATCACTTTCTGTCACCTACTTTAGTTCCCAAGCTACTACCAGAATTTAGCATCTCCTTGTGAAAAATACATAGCCCTCAGATCTCTGTAGCTGCTGGGAGGCATAAAACAAAAAAAACACTTACAAGACAATGCAGAAGACTCCCTAGTTTTAGACATCCTGTCTACTTGCTGCATTGAAACCAACTTTTATGGAGCAGTTATAAAACAATTTAATTTCAACCATTTTTCTGAAGTTTTGCAAGTTAACCTTCTATGTTCTGGTTTCCACTGTTTACATACATTTACACAGTTATAATAGTGTGCACATTTCTGTTCTTTTACAGTAGAGTACACTGTAGGATACATTTTTAAGCTCAGCACTTTACACTCACCTCTGTACCAGCAGTTTGATATACAGACAACAGACAGTTCTAATACATTTGTAACACGCGCATATGAACCATGTTGATATTCACAAATGACACTCTCCAAAGCCAAGAACACAGCATCCATGGGACCTGACAACATCCCAGGCTGCGTTCTACATGAACTACAGAATGAACTGGCACCCCACCTAAGTACCATGTTCAGTCATAACTTCACCTCAGTCTTTGTGCCCACTGAATGGCGCACAGCAATGGGCATCCCATTCCACAAAGGGAGAGCCACCATGGACCCTGGGAACTACTACCCCATTAGCCTAATGAGCCTGGTCTGCAAGGCTATGGAACGTATCATCATAGAACTTATAAACAATGACATTGGTAATCTCCAAACTCTGGACCCTACCCAGTTCGGGTTTGTAAAAGTCAGATTATGTCTCCTAAACCTGATATACTTCTTTGAAGCGGTCACCAAAGCCGTAGATGAGGGTAAGGTGGTTCACACAGCCTATCTAGATCTCGCCAAGGCTTTCGACACCATCCCCTAGTCTGGAATTATAGATAAAGTCACTAAACTAGGTATAAATCCCTATGTTACAAGATGGGTTGCTGACTGACTCACTCACAGAACCCACACTGTGAAAGTAGCAGACTCTAAATCCAACTTCAGACCAGTGACAAGTGGAATACCACAGGGTTCAGTCCTGGGTCCTTTCCTGTTTGGTATCTACTTCACTGAAGTACAGGCTGTGAAGACTGGTAGAGAACGGTGAAGGCTGCAAGCCTAGCCAGATAGAATTGTGCAGATAATTCTGTCATTTGTAAATATAAATGTAAACTACAGGCTTGTTGTCTTAAATGTAAATAAATACTGTTACATGTGGAACTGGAAATAAATGTGACAGCAGTGCACTCTACTGACCAAAGTAAAGCATGTGGTGACCCTTTGAAGTAGACAGCAGTGCTGAAAAGCCTAGATGAAGAAATTCTTTCTATTGTTTTAACCAACAGTTAAATTGCTAGATTTAAACATGCAAATGTATTTTTATTGCTCTGTTCCTGACCAGCTGCAAGATAACACAAGGGAGATGTTAAGAATGTAAATGCAGTTAATGTGTAGCCTGGGAACTCAAGGAAAGTGTAACAGAATGATGTAATGTTTATCACAACTGTAATTTCAATTTAAACAGAGAGAATCAGAAGGCATTAAGCATTTTTGTCTTGATCATCCAACTCATAGCACTCTGCCTGTTGTCTTATGTAAGTTATCTTAGACTTGTGTTTTCTTTTCGGAATAGCTAGAAGTAAAAATATTAGACTACGTGTTTTTCTGCGATGTCAGAACTGTACTACTGAATTATTTTAAGTATTTCTGTGTGATCTCTGAACTCTTGACTAGCACTGATTGTGTAGTAGAAAGTATTGTCTTGTGGTTTTAATTATTTATTATTAAATATTTTAAAACTTTTAATTGTGGCTGGTTTGTATAGAGATAAGTTATGCTATAAGAGTACATTGCATGTATATAAGGATCCTGTACCAAGTCACTCTAATAAGCCTTGAAACTGTTTAGTCATACTACCAATTGGATAATAATATTGCACAGTGTGTGTATTTGTTATCCTTTCCTCATATATGAGACGCACTCTCTGGTTTTAGTGGTGAGGATTCTGGCTCCTTGATTGCTGGGCCAGGGCATGGGTGTCACACAGGTGAACACAGCAGGTCTTTGGCTAACAAAGTTTGCAGATGACTGCAAACTAGGAGCCATAATCAAAACTCCTAATGATGTGGACATCCTGCAAAAAGGCCTCACTGAGACAGATGCCTGGTGTCAAAGCCATGGCCTCAAGCTCAGTGCCAAAAAGTGCATTGTCATCCCTTTTGGTAAAAACTCTGTACCCATGAACTACCATATAGGCGGTAGTCTACTTAACACCGAAAGTGTAATAACAGACCTTGGGACGCAGCTGGGCAGTAGTCTCTCCTTTGATAATCACATCGCCACAGTAGTCAGGAAATCCTTCTACATGGCACACCTCATTACAAAAGGTTTCTCTTCCAGGAAAAAAGAGGTCATTGTTCCCCTCTACTCATCACTCAGCCCCATTATAGAGTACAATGCCCTTGTTGGTATGTACCTCACAAGACATCTACAACAACTGAAAAGGCTGAAGAAATACCTCACAAAGAGGATTACTGGCCTCAAACAGATGCCCTACGCAGACCGTCTCAAAAAACTCCAGCTTTACTCCGTCACATATCGCCTACTCAGAGGCAATCTCTGCCTAACATACAAAGCTATGTCAAACACAGAGCTGATGGACATGCTCCACTGAAAGAAATCCCAATCTCGCTGAGCTACACACTCTAGGGACCTAAACCTTGTCACCACAATAAACAAAACATGCTGGAGGGATAGATTCCTGCCACAGAGACTTCCCATACTCTGGAACAAACTACCTATCTATATCAAACAAAGCTCCTCATTAGCACTCTTCAAGAAAAATCTTGATGACTGGATGGGAGATAGGAAATACACCCCAGGGATCACTTCTGTGGCATTGCTCGACAGAGGCACAGGAAAATAATTTTCTTAGGTGGCGAAAGTCAGGGTACTATTTGGCTAGGCTTATATAGGCCCTATGATAGCCTAGTACCTACCTATGAACCTATGAATTATTTACAAATTTCTAGATAGCTGGGCTGGCAGCATCTCCTTTTGTTACAGACGGTAGAAGAAAAACGTTTGTAATGTGAGCATTTTTAATTTGCGAACCAGGAAAAATGCATTTGGTTCTGAAAGATCTAATACAGGTCTCCCGGTACCATTTTTTGGGAGTCAGAACCGTTCTTGAGTAGAAGATTTAGCTTTGTTGAGAAGTGGGAGACAAAGAGAATAAATATTGCAGAGATTACAAAAAGATTTTACCTTTACATTGAGCTAGTAAAAAAATCCACCATGTATCCACTGTTTGTTCTTTATCAGCGCAGAAGGTTACTTCATTAAAGAACTGTCTTAAAATGTGAGCTTACAGTGTTACATGATTTGTTACTAACTTACATAATTGTGTGGTGTTAACAATGATTAAGTAAGAAGTGGATTGCTGCAAGAAGCAGACAATGTTAAAAGAGACTGGTGCTTGCAGAATGGGAGAACTATCTGATCTAAGTTAAAAGAGTACCAAAAGGAATTAGAATTGTGTAACACTGCAAATCAGTCAGGAAACAAAAAAATAACTAACTAAATAAATTAATTAAAATGAGCCATGAGAGGGATAAGAATTGTGAAAGCCATAAGAAGCACATTGCTGATATGTTTGGTACATGGTCTTGTTTTAGCATGATAAAAAGAAATATCCTGTGGTTTATTAAGTATATAGAAAATGTGGCAAGATAAATATTTTTCTAAACTGTGTAAACTATGAGAAATTAATTTGCTGTTGAAGAAAAACATATGGCAGAACAAATTGATGAAAACTCTTTATTTATGGACACAGTAAAGGATGAAAGAGTAAATGCTCCAGATCCTATTTGGTCTGCGGGGTCTGTTTGGATGACCCTTTTTCCTAGCAACCTTTGCATTTCTAGAGTTGCTTATTCCTGTTGACTGGGTGGAACATCCGGGATGTTTTTTGTGTTTGGGACAGGGGAAGAAAAAGGTATGGAGTAACCTCTGGATACAATGCTTTGTACCCACTTGTCATTTGTTGTTTTTTGCCAGGTTTCTGGGTACACAGATAAGCGACCCCTGGCTGCCTCCGGAGATGGACAGATGGGCCTCCCTTCAGGAGCACTGAAAGGGCTTGCCAAGGAAAGATTCTCTGTTGCCCTGATTTTGCGAACCCCCTCTGCCACCTGGTCAGCATCTTCCATTACTGCTTCCCCCTCTACCTCTGGGGGAAGAATCACCATGTGTGTCCTGAAAAGCTCTCTGGGATTTTCAGAACCACATCTCCCCCTCCCTTCTGACCTTTAGGATAAGGTCTAGAAGGTAGGGAAAAACAGACTTCCATGGCAAAGAGTTTTTCCTTCTTGTTCATGCCTGGTTAGTGTGTCTTTGACTTTTGGCCTGAACAAGGAAGAGACATCAAAGGGGGCATTAACAAAAGAAGATATAAAGGCCTCCGCAAAGTCACATAGGCACATCCAGGAATGTCTCCTTAGGGAAATTCCTGAACCCATTGCCCTACTCACTCCATCAGCTGCATAAGAAATGAGTCTCTGAGGAGTTGACCACTGAATTCAAGGTGGAGAGCTGAGAGGAAACTTTTTCTGTTACCCCTTCAGAAACTGGACCCTGAAGAGTATCTCCTAGCTTCTTCAGGAGATCTCTCTGAAGTCTGGTAAAGCAGGTGAGATAATTCAGCAATCTGAGTGCAAAGGTCACTGAAGAAAATGTGCACTTTCCATATCTGTCCATCGTACAAGACTCTTTGTTCAGCAAATGGACAGAAGAGGACATCAGTGACAATTCCTTTTTTGTGGCCGCCACCACCACCATAGCATCTACTGGGGCACCCTTTGTAAGAAAGTTTTTATCAGTAGGAGATGTAATGAATTTATTTGGCCTCCAGGGAACAGGCTCAACTGAGTCTGGAGACTTCCACACCTTTCGACAAACTAGGTCCATCAGTTCATCAAAAGGCAGAGACACACAAGTGGCAGAAGGGTGAGACTCAAAAGCCTTCAGGTATACAGACTCCTCCTCAGAAGGGTTAATTGGCTTCCAGCCACCTCTCTGCTTAAGTATTTCCAGGATGTCTGCAAAGAGACATCCTCAGTGGGCGACCATGGAGACCCTTCTGACATATCAAGATCTGTATCGGATGTGACGGACAGCTCTGGGGAGTCTAAATACTTCTTCTTACATAGTGTGTCTTGCAAGCGACCTCTTCAGAAGGGTATGCTGAAGAGGTTTCGGAAGAGTGGGGGTTCACCCGATTGGGCATCCTGAGGCCTAGGGTCTCCGTGTCTCTGTGGATGCAGTGGTGCCGAGACAGACACTGGGGCCTTTGGGGAAACAATGTGTTGACCTGAGAGTGGAGCTGTCTGTGGAGACAGCACTCTCATCACCTCAAAGGCCCCCCACCCCTGATCTGAGGAAGCTCCTGGCTCCAAAGAACTAGATCATATCCCCGGAACCAAGGGGGTTGGCTCCGAGGCCGATGTAGGAGCCAAGCTCACACATGCCAAAGCCTTGAGAGGTAAGTTTAGATCTGACAACTGCCCAATCCGACTTTCCTCCCTGGACCTGACCAGACAGCACTGGCTCCTGGACTTCTCAAGTCCAGACAGAACCGAGGACATCAGAGCAGGAATATGTCTCGTTCCGACAGCTCCACTGCAACCAGTTCCAGACATTCTGGATCTAAAGTCCAGGATTGGATCAGAGGAGGAACTGATGGTGAGAGGGTAGGCTTGGTCGGTTCCGAAGCCCTCTGGGTGGGATCCCACAAAAGCTTGGCAAGCACTGGTGTCTGCAAAAGCCTCGGCGTCACGCAATCCACATCATCTGAGAGGCTCCTGGAGGATCGCGTGGCGGGAGCAGGAGATCTAGATGTTTGAAAATTTGTTAGATCTCAAAGTAAGAGAAACCAGTTCTAGGGACCGGCTCCGTATCTGTAACACCAATGGCTCCGAGACTGAAGGAGCTGGGGTGGAAGGATTATCAGGCCCGACAAAGAAATTTTTGGCAATTTTTTTTGCCAGCTTAGACTGAGCCTCTGATGAAGAAGAAGACTTTTTTCTGAATTTTTCAGATTTAGATGTAGGGGAAAGGCTCGATTTAGAAGGACTCTAACCTTCTCCAACAGCTTCTGAAAAGAGGGTCTTCAGTAATCCCCTAAGGATTCATTTATTCTTCCTTTCAAGTAGAACCCTATGGCTTAAAGAGTGACAAATGGCACAAGATTCTTGAAGGTGTACCGCTCCAAGACAGTACACGCATACTGTATGTCCATCAGTAATGGACATTTTCTGGCTGCACTTTGTGCATTTTTTACAATCCAAGGGTCTAATATCCTTAGACTGTTTTGACATGTCTAAAGCCATAACAATAAACTAGCAGAAAAAGGAAGGCACAGCAAAAAAATCCAACACTACAGCAACTATATATGTATATATATATTTTTAAACACATATTTTATATACATACTTAGAGTGACAAATGGCACAGGATTCTTTTAGGTGTACTGCTCCAAGGCAGTACACGCATACTGTATGTCCATCAGTAACGGACATTTTCTGGCTGCACTTTGTGCATTTTTTACAATCCAAGGGTCTAATATCCTGAGACTGTTTCAACATGTCTAAATCCATAACAATAAACTAGCAGAAAAAGGAAGGCACAGCAAAAAAAATCCAACACTACAGCAACTATATATATATATATATATATATATATTTAAACACATATTTTATATATATATATATATATATATATATATATATATATATATATATATGTATATATATATACATGGGCGGCCATGGTGGTGCAGTGGTTAGCATTGTCACCTCACAGCAAGAGGTTCTCCAGTTCGATCCTCAGCTGGGGTGCCTTCTGTGCGGAGTCTGCATGTCCTCCCTGTGGTCGTGTGGGTTTCCTCCGGGTGCTCCGGTTTCCTCCCACATCCCAAAGACATGCAGTAGGTGGACTGGACCCTCTAAATTGGCCCTGGGTGTGAGTGTGTGCATGTGTGTGCCTTCTGTGGAAGGTTGGGCACCGGGCTGGCAACTCGACACTGTAAAACTCCACTGCCAATCATGAGCGGACAGGTGATCTGCTGTGGCGACCCCTAACTGGGAAAAGCCGAAAGAAGAAGAAGAAGAAGATTTTATATATATATATATATATATATATATATATATATATATATATATATATATATATATACATATATTAAAACACACACTAAAAGAGAAAAAGCCCTCTAAAACACACTAAAAAGGAAAAATCCCTCTAATTTAAATGGGCCAAACAGTTCTCTAACTTAAACGAGCTAGCCTAATCTAAGGAAAAAACAAACACAAATTTAACCACTCTCTAATTAAAATGAGTTTAACAAGGAAATAAAAGTCCTCTAACTAAACATGGGCTTAAGCCGGGATAGAAAAAAAAGGCCTTGAGGATAAAAATGATGGCTAACAGCAAAAAACAATGGCAGTGAACACACCAAAACTGCTAAAGGGTTAACTATCTATTTTACCTAACAAACTATTCTAAAATAACAGAATATAGCAATTTTAGAAAACAGAAATAATTTCACTTAGCCAGAGCCAGTACAAAGCACTCTATCTTGTTTTAGCGGCAAACAAGATCTGAGGAACTTCCTAGGGTATGATAGGATAAGGTTTTCAGCCACAAACTAGTAGAAGACCTCGAGCATTTGTATAAGGCCGAGTTGGAACTGAGGATCAGTTCCGAATCAACCAGTGTAGAATGAAGGCAAGATAGGACAACATCACATCAGTTGTTTCAAAAGAAATGTGAGCAGCCAAGATAAATTGTTGTTCAAATGGAAAGACCATAAAATGTTAAAAAGAAACAGGAAATCTGCTCAAGCCAAATTTGTCTGAGCTGTCCAGGTTCCTTCCAAAAGTGCTGAAATATTTTGAGACATAACCTTAATGATATCTAGAAAGATGTGCTAGGAGACATATTCTGTAGTGGTTGTAAGACCAGAACAGTCACTTCAGCTGTGAAGAGTCACCTGAAGATGACATCCCAAGTACATCATCATCAATTACAAAATGTTTAAGTTTCAGGTTTGACATAATACGTTGTTAATAAGGTTTTTAGTAACGCCTACAGAAAATATGGATAAAATGCAATATCCAATGTAATGCAAATACAGAATGATTAAAGTGTCGAAGCAATGCATATGAAAATACAATTCACAAATGTTTTCTAAGCATGTACAGATGTTTAACATGTAATGTCAAACATCTGAACTGTAGGTTTACGGAATGAGTTGTATAATGAGTGGTGAAGCAAAAAGTCATGAACCAAGTTCCCTAACTGTAGTGTGGAAGAAATTTCATGTATCATACATATCAAACCACCAGTGTTCTATTTTTTCATGCTTAATAGTGTTTACGACTAACTTCAGTGGGACACACTGATTGCTTATGTTGTTGCTGAACACTGCTTTAAATAACTCGTGCAGGTTTTTATGAATAGACAGTCTCATGAATGGCTGTCTCCTGTTGCTGTTGAGGGGAATTTATGGTGTGATAAGTGTGTGTTTGTTTTCTGATGACACAACAATATTTAATAAATATCCATACTGTGCACCTGACATGTATTTAATACTCATCTTGGGTGCGCTGTTAGGATGAAAATGTATAGTTAGGATGAAAATGTATACACAAACCCACAAAAGAAAAGTGCATTATTTTGCTTCTGAAAGAGAGGGTAGAATGTGAAATATTCAAATAATATATATTTATATATTTGAATATGTGGTTCCTGTAGCCTTATTCAGAATCCCACATATGTCATCTAGTCTGTTTTCATGTATTGTATTACACAGCCTGTAAGTAACAGTGATGGAGATTGCCATGCTATACTTTATGTTTCACCTTTTATATGTGTATTTCTGGACATCATATTTTGCAACCTATAGATTATATGCATTTCCACATTTTCACCCACTTTAAGTCTTGTTGCAGTACGTCTATTACTCCTTCTTCTTAACTGACTGCTCTAAGACAACATCCTTGAAACTGCGGGCTACAGAAAGAAAACATAGTCATGGCCTGATGATTTTCTGTCTTTGTGATGTTAACAGTATTTTGAGAGTGTTTTATACTCCCTTTTGTTTGGTTTTCAGTCATGTATGACATAAGGCTCTATCACCCCATATTCTCTGTATAGTGTATTTTCTTCTTTTTTTATTTAACATGGTTTCATTAAGTACTAGACTTTTCACCCCATTCATTCTGCTTATCATGGTCTAACAACTGTACTTTTTGTAATACTCTTTGGATGGAAGCAACTTGAATCTTGTGGCAAGAACTCTTTTACCAAATCTTGAAATTGCTGTGGTTGTCATAAAATGTCCAGCCCAGTTTCCAGGTACAATACTGTAAGAAGACTGCACAAGATACCTTGAAATATCTGCCTGCAAATTAAACAGCCTGAACCTAGCAGCCATACAAGAAAGACCATTTTCAGAAATAATTTAGCACTTAGGTTTCATGATGGCCTTCGCTAAGCTGAAATGTCTCTGATACCTATAGGAACAGCATTTCTAAAAAGTCAGGCAAAGGAGCATTAAACCCATCTTTATCAGTTTCATACCATCTGTCTAAGGTCATGTAATGACATCAAGTGGTATAAAAATGTCAAGGACATTAGATCAGTTCCCAACCCTCACAGCTGCCCTGTACATATTATTTTACCTATTGTATCAGACCAAATATAAGCTCTACATACATGGCAAGATATCAACAATCTGATACAAAGTCTTTTCACTCCCCTGAAAGCCCTAAGATCATTGAGTAATCCAGTCACTATCATCATTATAAATGCATATGTGATCACTGAGCTACCACGTTAGCTTAGATGGAAAGTATGATAAATCCTTAGAAACTTTAATAATTCAGCTTGTAGCTTCCCAGAAACTTACAGTAATAAATAAAAATGTCATTTCAGCCAGGAAAGAAGAGTACATTGCTGTGCAGGAAACATTTGCTCAAGCATGGTCAGCCAGATATGAATAATCCATTCCTCTTCCATATAATTGTCCCATTAAACAATGACACATTTCAACTGGCTACCAAAGCAGCTTCTAAAATACTAAACTTAACCTTTTTTGCCATTTTCAGTCTGTTCTCAATATTCCCCACCCAACTTATCACACAGCAATACTTGCCTACCTGTTTTTAAAGCAAAATCTGTGTAATCATCAGGGACTTCTACTTTCACAAAGCTGATGTCTTCTTTTTCCATGCTGTAGCCCTTGACTAGTGACTTCCTATCCTCCTCCTCTTCTGCCCTGAGTGGCATGCCATTCTGCAGGGTGTGTCCAGAGCTGGCCATGCAGACATGGCTTCCTATCAGTCCACCATGGTATTCCTTGGAGTAGATGCTCCCACTGATATCTTCACTGCCACAATGCAAGTGCAAATCAGGAAATGGCAAAAAACATTTACTGTCAGCTGAAAAAAAAAGAAAAGGATTAGTAACATTGTATCACAGTTTAGAAAAGGATACTGCAGTTGATACAATGCATACCTCATATACCTCATATACAGTTACACCAGTGCATATTTCTACATTTACAAAGGCATATAAACCTGTGCATTTATGTGGCACACATGCACATGCACACTTGAGCGCACACACACACACACACACACACACACACGCAGTAAAAGTGAAAAGTAAAGCAAGGTTTTCAGACACAGATTTAAATGTAGTACGACAAAAGGACTGTCCCCTGCTGTAATGTTGACTATCCAGGTTTAGTGACTGGTGTGTTACAATAGCAATCCATGGAGAAACACTAGCTGTAAATGTAAAGACAGCCCTCCTTCCTTGGCAGGAAGGCTGGAGGTTCATGCCTGGTGTAACGTGGCTTATGGCGAATTCTAGAAGCAGAGCAATGAGGTCAGCTCACAAATCACCTAAGAACAAGGGCAGAAACCCACGGTCATCATTAAATAATATGCAGAATGCAATATCATCATAACAGGTTATATCTCTGCAGGGGGAAAAAGCAAGAAAATATTCCCTTAAACTACTAGGGCAGGGCTAGCCACATGGCAGTGTAATCCTTGGCTCTAGACGACTGTCACTGTTGAAGTGACACCCTAACCCCATATGCAAAAATGGGAAAAAGGGGTTGTGGATGGATGGAATTCCTTAAACTAACCAGACAGCAACTGCTTGACTCACTGCCAACGTCTACACAAAATCCAGACATATCTGCATATATAAATGAGGTTTAAGGGTTAATTTCCATTGGAGACTGAGTAAATGTCCAAGGAAGCTTACATATGAGTAAACTATGCAAGCTGCAGTAGTAGGGAATATTAATGACAGAGCCGTGGTGAAGAGTGACTTGCATACTGTATACTACGAACAGCGTGAAGAGGAGGCTGTGAAAGACACTGGAGGGAACACAAAATGAGACCTTAAAACCTACATTTTCTCAACATTCACAGCTTTCATGAACATCTGAAACTATTTTTGATGCAAGTGTATCAGATTGGTTTCGTTAGGCTGCTTATACAGTTAGCTAGCTGCTTAATGGTCAAAGCTACATGCCTCTATTTTCTGGTGGCTTTCTTTTGCATCTTGTTACTGATTTTGTGACTTTGTGGCTATTTCAGTTTGAAAAGTTCCTTTTGTCATACCATTCACTGGCAGGCTGACAGAGTTGGAAAAGAATTAAGCTGCTTAGGCTGAGTGATTAGTTTTTTTCTGGCTGATTTGTTTTAATATTTTTATAGGACAGTGTAGTATATTAAGCAGCACATGCAGCTTTGTAAAAGTGAGCTTGCACTCCCCAAGATAAAGTGGTATTTTGATTCTTTTTCAGCTGCCTGTGTGTAGAATTTTCTAACTCAGAGGTTTTTACATCAAAATATTATATGGCTGATTCTGATGCTGTATGATAATGTTACATTAGTTACGTGTGCTATGGATTTTGGATACAGTACTAGAATAAAGTTTTTGTTTACGGTTTTGAACAGATAGCTAATATCACAGCTGTTCATATTGCTAATATTATGTATTATAAAAATGTACATGCCTCAAACACTAAACTAAATCTGTACTCTATTACTGCATTTTACTACTAAACACAGCTATAACATGCAGACAATGGTGCAATATTTAAAAGGCACAGACTGCAGGGTTGCAGACTGCTTTGTGGTAAGGTAACTGCGGAGTTAGGATTTTATTGCAGTGTTGCAAATCTTGACAAAGTGTAAAATATTGAAAATACTGCTGTATTTTTTTGTATACAGTGTATAAATAGAATTGATACTATAAATAAAAATAAAAATAATTTTGTTAAGAACAGAGAGACATTTTTGTTGTACTGGCCAGAAAAGTGTTGCTATCTCATTAAATAAAAATGCTTTAAGAGCAGACGGAAACTTTGTTGTATTACCTACAGCAAGCCTACTTAATGAAACAACTAATGCTCTATACAAGGAGGAGTAAGAGAAACCCATTCAGAGTATTGTTTACTCTTCGTGGAGGGGGATTTGATGTCTGGAACAGTGGCTCTTGCAAGACAGCACAGTGCATAAAGTCTAGGAAGAGGACACCAGGAGGAAGCTGGAAATTGTTTCTGTTATATGAATCCAGAATAATGAGCTACTGCGAGGCTAACAGAGAGGGGGGGGGGGGGGAGAGACCACTGAAACATACTGCATCCCAGCTGTATGGGACTGCAATGAAGGAACTTGCTGTGAACTTTTATTTTAGAAAGAACCTGCAATTTTATGTTTTTGTGCATTCATCTACACTTCTCTTCTAGGACTGTTGGCCTGTGCTGTTTTTTATATTTCACACTGATGGATTGCAGAGGGCATACTTTTGGCACATTCTTCCCTGTCAAAGTCCTAAGACTATACCTTTCACACTGCCTAAAAGAAGGCTGAAAATTTGGTCATAATTTTCCCCACCATGATGGTCAGAGTCCTGCTGTGTGTGCTGGGAGCTTTTTTTGTTTTTTGAGTGCACCTCTGTGCTGGTCCTCCTGACAGTTGGAATCTGTACAGCAGTTACTATAAGCCATCATTGCTGTACTGAGGGTTCCTATCGAACAGCGAACGCTTAAGTTAGCAAATGCTCTTATATCGAACTCACGGAACATCGATTTTTTTCCCAGGAAAAAAAATTGATGGGGCGTTCTCAGGACTTTGCTGTTTTCTCCACTATGGTGCAATCTCGGAGTTGGCATATTTAAGTTTGGGGGTGTGGGGGGGCACAGCCCCCCACTTTATTTTGCCTGTATATTGTTTTTTTTTTTTGTTGATCAGCAAATTTTTTCCCTGGGAAAAAATTCACTGATCTGTTCCTTCAACATTTTAAGGTTTTACGTTTTTAAGTTTGATAAAAGAGCGTTCTCTATTTTTAGCATTCGATCTTCTGATATAGATGCTGTACTGAGCGGAGGGTAGTAATGTCAAAAGTGATGGCTATGCAAAGGTCAGTTATATCACCCAAACAAGTAACTAGTAGTTATTCCACCAAAAAAAAAATAATCAGGGAGGACCTAGAGGTGCTTCTTGCTACTTTTAAAGGGAATTCTCATTAGGAAAGATGGGCTGAGCTGACTGGGACAGGATCCTTTCAGATCAGCTACCCAAAGAACCACAGAAAGCCTAATGGATATGGAAAGCACTACCAGGACTATGAAAACATTAAAAGGCATCATTTACCAGAGCTGGTGTTATTTCAGAGACATGGATTTAAAAGTTTAACAATTGTACTTTTTCTCATAACAAAAATGGTAAGATCACAATAATTTAATTTAAAGTATATATTTAATTCAGGGTTAAATTCTGACAGTACTAACATAAAATGGTTGAAATATAGGCCAATATTAAATTTAACAGAATTTTATCCACTGTTTTTAGTGGGCATGTCAAAATTGGTCTTAAGGATGCTGAAAGTTTTCCATATTGCTAGAAAGACTGCATCACCATAAAATTGCATACAGACTGAACAGTCTACACTTGAAGAAAAACTGTCAAATTTTAATAAAAATGTATCAGTACTAGAAAACACTGTAATATTTAGTGAAAGTGTAAACAGAAGATCAATTAGCACTTTTGAGGACAAATCTATCCATATCTTTGAATAAATCCCCAGAGTAAGTTGCAACTCTAGTGGAATGTGCTTTAACTGAAGCTGTAGAAGAATGCCATGGAAAAATAACAAAAGGAAATAGCCTTATAAATCCATATAGAAATATTTTGCTTAGAAAGAGAACAGCCCATGCTCTTGTCTGGGAAAAATATACAAAAACATGTTTAGATTTTCATCTAAACAAATCTCAAAAAATTGCCTCACTGTTTAAAAACTATTAAAAGTCTGATAAGGGACTGATTAATACTGATATTACATGCTAATATTGTTATAAACAAATATCAAACATTGTAAATATTTTACAATGAAAATAACTGACATCAGTACTGTATTCTGATATTTTTACTCATTTAAACTAAATGCTTTCTTAGTTAGATGCCACACCTGAACAGATTTCCAGGGCCTTAATGCTTTATTTCTAACATTTTTCAGTATTTATTTCTAACATTTTTCACTGTATTTCTACCCTAGCAATTATAACTATGGTTTTCAGCCTACTTAGGTATTCACCTGCAGATTTATATACATGTTCATTAATATTATGATAGTTTTTTTACGGATTCACTTTAGAAGCTTGAAATACTGAAATGTCGAAATTCAGTATTTCGAGCCCATAAAGTGGAATCCTGACAAGAGCGAAAGCTCAGAGGAGCGAATTTCAAAACCTCGAATACTGGAGGCTTTGAATTCCACGCTTCTGAGGTCCCACTGTGGTTAAGGATTCAGGTAAGTGTGGATGGGTAGAGGCTGTGGTGTGTGTTAGTGTGTTTTGTTGCTGTGATGTGTGTGCGTGAGCAGAATGTAGCTTGTGTGTGTGGTGTTGTGTGTGTGTTTGTGTGTATTGTGACCTCGGAGTTAAAATATTTAAGTAGGGGGTGTGGGAGGGGCGCAGGCCCCTACATGGGGTGTGCATGTGGGGGTGCAGGGGGGCTTACCCCCTCGCTTTTATATAGTAGAGAGCTTGTGTTTGTGTGTGGGGAGGATGGTGTGTGTGTGTGTGTGTGTGTGTGTGTGTGTGTGTGTGTGTGTGTGAGAGTGTGTGAGTGTGTGAGTGTGTGTGTGTGTGTGTGTGTGTGTGTGTGTGTGTGTGTGTGTGTGTGTGTGTGTGTGTGTGTGTATGTGTGTGTGTGTGAGAGTGTGTGAGTGTGAGTGTGTGTGTGTGTGTGTGTGTGTGTGTGTGTGTGTGTGTGTGTGTGTGTGTGTGTGTGTGTGTGTGTGTGTATGTGTGTAGTAGCATGAAATTCAAAATCTCCGGTGTGCGAGATTTTGAATTTCACACTTCTGAGTTTTCTATGTTTCAAAAATTCGACTTTATAGCTTCGAAATACTGAATTTCGACATTTCAGTATTTCGAGGATATAAAGTGAATCTGTTTTTTACATACAAACCTATGATCCTATGACCTGATGAAGTATTTATTTGGCACGAAAGCAATCTTTGTTAAAAGTGTTTCACTTTATCAGTTACTAATATTTATTCTGACAGATGTTTAGTGGTAGATCTTTTGTTAGTTAATTAGTCATTTTGTTAGTGAGTTGGTTTCTTAATTAATAAAGTTTGGATTAGTAGGTTAGCCTTAATAAAATGTTCTTATATTATACATTTTAACCTGTCTCTAGCTTTTAAGGGTTTTGTATTAGTGTAGTACCTCATAGATGTAGGTGTGGTTTCAGTGACTGACAGGTGAAACGGTCATTTTGTGGTATGGGAAACATGATGCAGCAAGAATATTCATTCTCTTTGCATAATTTACCCTTTTTGTCAATGTAGTGTGATCTCGGAGTTGGTATATTTAATTGGCAGGGGAGGTGGGGGGCACAGAAGAATGAAACAAAAGTAATATATTACAATGCTATTATTTTCCCCATGTTTTTGCAAGGGGGCCATGTCCCCCTGGACACCAACACCCACTGATTAAATATACCAACTCCTACATCTCACTACATTGAGGAAGAGGGTAAACTATGAATAGTCATCAAATATTCATGCCGTCATTGGTATGAATATTACTTACGTTTACTAATATGTCACCCATTGCTGGAAGGTGGGCAGGGTTTAGGCGGGACTTGCTACTGCGCATCCTGCGAGGTATTACACTAATACATCTTAATACCCTGTTCAGTCTCAGCCTCTCCACAGGATATGTGCCCAGAGAATGGCGCATGGCAACGGTGGTCCCGCTACACAAGGGTGGGGCCACAACTGACCCTGGGAACTACCGACCAATAAGCCTGACCAGTCTGATCTGTAAGGCTATGGAGTGAATCATTATGGAACTCATAAATGGAGAGATTGGGAACCTCCAGTCACTGGACCCCACACAGTCGGCTTTGTCAAGGGCAGATCATGCCTCCTGAACCTGGTGGATTTCTTTGAGACAGTTACTCAGGCTATAGATAAGGGAAAGGAGGTACACACGGCTTACCTTGACCTTGCTAAAGCATTTGACACCATTCCCCATTCGGGTATTATTGATAAGCTCACCAGCCTGAGCATAAACCCTTACGTCACAAGATGGATCACAAACTGGCTCTCAGACAGATCCCATAAAGTAAGAGTAGCGGGATCTATGTCCGAATCCAGACCAGTAATGAGTGTTGTGCCTCAGGGCTCTGTCCTGGGGCCCCTCCTGTTTGGCATATACTTCTCAGAAGTACAGGCAAGCACAGAAGGGCTGTGGCTGACTAAGTTAGCGGACGACTGCAAACTGGGTGCTATAATAGAGTCTCCGGCCGACATGGAGATCCTCCAGAAGGGCTTAAATGAGACTGATGCATGGTGTCAAAGCCATGGTCTCGAGCTAAATGCAAAAAAATGCGTAGTAATCCCCTTTGGAAAAAACAGAGTACCCACAAACTACAACACAGGAGGTAATCCCCTGAAATCTGAAGAAGAAATAAGGGATCTAGGGACCCAAGTAGATAGCCAGCTTTCCTTTGATAACCATGTTGCCAAAGTGGTTAGAAAATCCTTCTATGTGACACATCTGATCATGAAAGGGTTCGCATCAAGATCTAAGGATGTAATGGTGCCCCTCTACTCTTCCTTCATCAGACCCATTATTGAGTACAATGCACCAATTGGAATGTACCTGGCTAGACATCTCCAGCAGCTGGAGAGACCACAGAGGTACCTAACCAAGAGAATTACTGGCCTCAAACAGTTGCCCTATGCAGCACGACTGAAAAAGTTAAGACTGTTCTCTGTTGTATACCGCTTTCTCAGAGGCGATCTCTGTCTAACGTACAGAGCCATGTCCAACCCAGAATTGTTGAACATGCTCCATCTTAACAAAACCAAATCTACTCGAGCTACACGCTCTAGGGATATAAACCTCAACACAACAATGAATAGAACATGCTGGAGGGATAGATTCCCTTTGCAGAGACTTCCCTTACTGTGGAACAGGGTCCTGATCTACATAAGACAGAGCCCCTCACTATCACTCTTCAAGAGGAACCTTGATGATTGGATGGGTAACAGAAAGTTCACAACGGGGATCACACCAACAGCATTACTAGATAGGGGCCAAGGGTACTAGCTGCTAGTACAAGGGTCTAGGGAACTACTAAAGGGGCGGTGAATACCGTACAACGTGGCTGGGCTAATATATGCCTTCAGGCAGATAGCTCAGTACCAACCTATGAACCTATGAACCTATACTAAGCCCTTTTAAGTATCAGTTTTAAGGTAGCATAGTCTCGGTTTACACTATGGTGTTAAGGGAGAAGGGGGACTTTGTTAAAGGAATGAGTTTAATGCTTTTATTGCTCTTAACAGAACCACCCTCTGTAACCACTCCCTTGCTTCAAGTAACTTGATTACATATAAATTAATGAATGTCTTTAATGCTTTTCATTATACTCAACTAGGATCGCTTGTTTGTGTGTTTCAAAAAAGGATATTCCATTTTTAACTCAACTGTGGACTACCTACTATTTTGTTATTTTGTAGCACGTATTTTAAAGTTCGAATTTTATTAGTGAAATAGATGCATAACATACTTCAAGAAATGAACTTCACACCCTCCACACTCTGAAGTTTCTGTTTGGTTTATTTTATCTAAACAAAATCCCAAATTTCTTTTTATGTTTAAGGAATGCAAAATCCTCTCTTCTTTATTCTGAGGAGAAGGGAAAAAAAGCAGGTAAGCTGATGATCTTGTTCAAAGATATCTCATTAACAACCTTAGGCATAAAGGAAGAGTTAGTTCTGACAGTAACCATATCCTTATGGAAAATTAGAAAGAGTGGAATAACCATCAATGTCTGCAATTCTGAGACCCTTCTAGCAGAAGTCAAAGCTATCAACAACCCAGTTTTCTAAGTACAACATTTGAGAGACAAAAAAAATTGCAGCAGGCACAAAAGGAGATAAGATATTTTTTTTCCAGGACATACTTCAAATCCCAAGAGTGTGTCTTTCTAAAAATGTTTGAACTCAAAATGAGTAGAAAGTAAAGATCCATAAGTAGGCAGGCAAGTAAAGGTATATGAAATATATGATTTGATACTTATTTAATCCTGCATTTTCTTTTAAATAAATGCTTTCATTCCATCACATTTATTTTTCTCAAAAAATAAATACATAACATCCCACATATAGCCATAGCAATTTAAAACCCATCATGTATCTCTGCAAACACAGCTTCAAAGGCTGAAAGTTTTTGGGAGTTGCAATTTCTCCTTCTGTATATGTCATGCAGTTGTCAAAGAAAGCTAGCTATTCTTTATACAAAAGCAAATTTCTTCTGGTAAAAACTGCATTTGGTCACATCTTCTCCAACCCCCCCCCCCCAGAATCCTTTATGAACTGTAACCAGTTTCTGCATGAAGAAGCACCATTTTTAGTTATCCCCCATGCTGTATAAGATCACGGGCCAAATTTAGTAAAGCCTACACTAAGTGTACACTGTTCTGAGTTAACAGACAACACAGACATAATGCAATCCTTCTTCCTCCTAATTTTAGTTTTCCTACTGTGGTGCTGTGGTAGCGTTGTTGCCTCACAGTTAGACGTTGCCCGTTTGATTCTCAGTTAGAGCGTCTTCTGTGTGGCGACATGCATGAATGGGCGTTCCTTCATTGAAGGTTGTGCGTTAGGCCTGGCAAGCCAGCACGTAAAACTCTACTGCCAATCATTAGCGGACCAGAGTTCCGCTGTGGCGACCCCTAACCGGGAAAAGCCGAAAGACACACACACACACACACACACACACACACACACACACACACACACACACACACACACACACACACACACACACACACACACACACACACACACATTTTTGCAGCTTTATTTATTGACATGGATTCATAAACGTAACCACAATGTGTAGACTACATGTACACTTAGTATAATCTTTCTGAGTAACTAGAAAGCACAACAAATGTGATAATAATTTTACTGAACACATATCGCGTACACTTAGTGTAGGCTTTACTGACTCTGGCCCTATATCTTGGAGTTCTACCAGTAGTGTGCACCAAAAAGTGAGTTGCTAAGTTAAAACTAAAGAAAATAACAGGTTTATGGAAGAAAATGATTTTTTAATGCTACAGACTGTTTATTTGCCCAGTTGCTGCTAAAATGCTACACTATCTGCTCTTCCTCCCCTGTTCCACACCTAGATAGTAAAGTATAAAGCCAAGCCACCCATCAGTCATGCCTTTCCACTCTCCCTGAACTCCTGACAATTATTGCATACAACTGCCAAAGGTGTTTAGTAGGACAGTGATATTTTTGTCAGTTATATATATTAGACTGTTCCCCTTAAGTATAAAATAATCCACCCAATATGTAACTACCACATTTACTGATGTCTCTGTTTGTATATACTCAACACATACCTCTTTTATCTTCCAGGATTTACCCAACTTTAAAAATAATCTACAAAGTGCCACCATATCTCCTACTTGTCCTGAAGTTAACTGACAATAAAACACTGCTGTCAAAAAATAAATAACAGAAATCAAGAATCCCCAAAGGACGGTGTAAAAAAGTATGCTCAATATATTTATCTGCTTGCAATAGCCCATAAGAGTGTCTCATGTTCTACTTAGCTCAGCTAGTTTTTGCAGTGTGCACACTACTAGAGGACTCCAAACCCCTATAATAATGCCTACCACTCTCCAAACTGCTTTATTAAAGCCATCCCCAGTATAGTCACTGTGCCTATCCCCTATACAGTCTATACAGGATTAAGATAGGGAATAATATGACAGACTGAGCAAAGTTTCTCTCTTCTTATTTAATCCCACATTTTCTTTTAAATAAATACTTTCATATTTTCACATTTATTTTTTCTCAAAAAATAAATCCATAATAAACAACATCCCACATATACCCATGACAATTTTAAAATCAGCATTTCTCTCTATAAACATAGCTTCAAGGGCTGCAAAGTGCCTTCTCCTTACCTGTATTAACCTGCAGATTACTCTTTTTATTGTTATTTTATCTTATTATTTTCTTATTTTTTGGGGGCTGCATTTTCCTCTACTGTGGATTTTACCCACTCTATTCCCATATCCTACCCAAATTCCCACCCACTCCCAATACATCTACTTTTGTACTCATCCAGCCAACCCACTACAACCTTAAGCAAGCACTCTCCAGTAAACCCCCTCCTACCCATAATGGCAACTTTCACCCATACCCTTTACATATAACTTCAAAGCTTTCACCAGTATCTACACTTTCAAAATCCATACCATTATTATCTTCTTCTACCAACTCCAAAATCTTCCTCCAGCTCATACCAATACTTACCAACTACATCTTATCATCACAAGCCAACCTCACAACTAATAAATACACTAGTAGAATGATCCAATGACAACTGCTTTCTCATTCCAAAATGCCTTATTCATACGTACCTACCAGAGCTCTACGTATTGCCCTCTAATATCACAATCTTCCAAAACCCATGTACAGCTACATAACTACTCTGCTACAAACCGGGACTACCACAAACCCTTTGACCACTTCTCATTTCTCTTCTATATCACCCACATTCAATACTAAACATAGATACTTTCAAGCATATAAAATCAAATAAGCCATTACACCTTCCCTACCCACACAAACAAAACTCAAGCACTGCTACTTGCATGAGAACAAAACCACAAAGCTATTCTTAATTGTGACATTTACCAAAATCCAGGACCCATCACAAATCTTCAATCCAACATCTCTCAAACCCCCTACACATCTCTTCCAAAATCTCACAGCAGGACACAACCTCCTACTACTGAACATAAATTTTCAAAGTATCTTTAATAAAATCCAAAACCTTCATGCATGCCTGCTGTTCTATTGCCCATGCACCGTTGTCTCAACAGAAATCTAGTTAAAACCAGAAATACTTGACAATGCAGTTCAGCCCCCAATGTTGCAGCATTGTCAGACTAGACAGGCTACAAAAATGATGAGCCAGAACAAGCATTACATCCTCCTGGAAACAATATAGGCACACAAGAAGAAATCCAGCACAAGCTACACAGCAATATAAATTAAGACACACTAGTCTTAGGTAATATAAACACTGATTGGAAACAAACAAGCCTAAATTCACCAGATCTAAATCTATCTGTTTTTTTCTCAGCTAGTAAAATATACCACCAGAGTACATAGAAACTCAAGCAAGGAAACAACACTAGACTGGATCCTCACAAAAACTCAATAATATTAATACTAATGGAACCCTACTGACATTATTAGTGACCACAACCCTACTGACATTATTAGTGACCACCTCCTCACTGACATAATCAGCCAGTAGCTTAGCAATCATCGGTAAGTGACTTACAAACAAGTCTGTAACCAAAGAAATTTCAACCCTTAGCTAGTTATCCCTACTTTAAAGAATCATAAATGGAGCCCCCTAAAAACCCCACCAGATGACAAGGCAGTTACTTATTTCAACCACATTTTCCTAATTAAACTACACAAGTTAGCCACAATGAAAACTAATAGTGTTAGATCAATACCTGCACCTTGACTAACAGAGTGCACCAAGCAAGTCTTAATAAAAATAGATTATGCACGGAAAACGTGGCAAAAAAAAAAAAAAACAACAAAACAAAACAAAAAAAAAAATCCCATCATCCCTAAAGGATTATAGATATCTAAGGAAACTAGCTAAAAAATACATTTAATGACAAAAAAGCATTATTTGAAGACCTGCAAAACACAGATCAAAACAATCCTAAACTCTTCTTGCAGCCCATAAGACAACTATTCATACAATGGCAAACGTCATACCCCATCCCAAAAACAAATAGCTCAGCTAATATAGCAACACAATTCAACTCCTACTTTATAAGCTTAATGCTATCTTTCACCAAACAAAATGCCTTCACAACTCTCACTATCCCAGAACCCCAAGCTAAAAATAAACAACTCATACTCCACACTGTCCCCATCTTAACAATAAAAAAAATACTTACAAAAACTGAAACCTAGCACCCTAGCTGCTGACAGCTGCCATACAAATATCTAAAAATAGCAACAGAAGCCATAGCATTCCTTGTCTCCATTCTAATCAGTAGGTCAGTAAAAGAAAACTATGACCCTAATATCTGGAAAATGTCACACATTGCATCTTTCCATAAAGGTGGCAACAATACTGTCATAACCAACAATTGACTAACTGCCATTCTCTTACCGCTGTCTAAGATCCTAGAAAAATGCATATACTGCCAACTACTCAAATAGCTCACTGACCAGAACCTCCTCTCTCCCAATCAGCATGGCTTCCGACCTTATTACAGTACTACAACTACCCTCCTTAACTTTACCAACACCATCAATAAGCTCCTAAACAATGGCAAACTAGACTCAACCATCTTCCATGATCTATCAAAAGCACCTGATATATCTGCACACCAAAAACTTCATCATGAACTTGCTTTCCTGCATCTCATTGTTCTAACTCTAACTCTACATAGCTACCTGTCTAATTGGAAGAAAGTGGTTAAATGGCACCAAGACTACTCGGATTTCTGACCAGTATCATTGGCATCCTCCAGGGATCAATTCTAGGGCCTAATTAATAATCTACACTCCACTTCCAAATAAGCAAGTACAATATGCAGATGATGCTACACTTATCTGTTCTGCTCAGAAACTATCCTGCCTGCAAAACATCACCTGATAAGCCTTTGTATCCACTAAATCCTAGCTAAATAACTCAGACCTACTCTCAAACCCCAAAAAGACAAAGGTAATGCTATTTACCCTTAAAAACTACCTAGAACAAAAACATTCATTCCACATTCTATCATCTAATAACACAAAAACAAAATGTGTTTCTTAAACTAAACTCTCTGGAATATCAAGCAGTGATCATCTCAAATATGATCACCTCCTCCTCCAACTTATCAAAAAAACCGGTATTTAAGTATTATCGCAACCACATTTTCGCCCTGATGCTGGTTGCTTCTCCTTGCGTCAACTGGGACCAATAAAGTATGAGAAAACCTCAAAGATGTGTTTTCTTTAATGTGTTATTGTTTTTAGCATGGTTTTTCACTTCAATGGCTGAAAAAATAAGGTTTGAAAAATAGGTTTCCCCATTTACTGCCAGCATCTCAAGATGTCAGTTAAGAAAGTCCAACGTTCCACTTAAAATGCGTTCCGCGTTCTCAGCCTTTGCCCTGAGAATGGAAAGCATCAGGAAAGAAAAGCAAAGAAGTACTCAGTCTAACTTCTTAAAAAAGTAATCGGGAAGGGTAGACTGTTAAAACACGCTCTTGGTGGTGGGTTTGTAAAACTAGTAAGGATTTGCACATGGTAGGATTTCTGGCTAGTGTGCTCAAAAGCAGCTAATTCATTGGAAGTGTGTGTGTGTGTGTGTGTTTGTGTTTGTGTGTGTGTGTGTGTGTGTGTGTGTGTGTGTGTGTGTGTGTGTGCGTGTGTGTTTCTAACATTGTAAGCTATGACTGCCCACACTCCTTTCAGGCCAACGTACGTATATACAGACAGCCACTGGGATCGCTCGCTGAATTCAATGCTTGATGTCTTTCAAGCACGCTAGCCACAAATCCTCAAATTTGAACCCTTACTCATTTTAAAAATCCACCACCAACATCCCAGAAGAGTTTTTTACAGTCTACCCTTCCTGATTACACTTCCTTGTCATTGTTTGAGTAAAAGAGAATAAAGTCCAGCACGTCGGAAAATGTGGTTGCGATAATACGCAAGCACCAAAAAAACTTACCGGAAACTATGGTACAAATTTTTCTCACTGACCACGCCAGAAAATTGACAACAAAAACACACCAACTCCCATCCCTACTTTATGCATCACCTATCTTTACTAATCTCAGCTCCACCCTCAAAAGCAAACAGGAAATGGCCTAAAACAGGAATGCCAAATTTGCTGCAAATATCCCTCAAATGGCTCACCATTGTATAGCCCTAAAAGGTCTTAACTGGCTTGAACTTCTACACTATGTTAACTTTGCACAGCTCATTACAGCCCACAAACTAATATACTGCCCTGAAAAATGTCCATCTCTACAAGGTACAATGCAGCCTTACAGTACTACCAGAACCCTGAAATCTGATACCAAAACACTAGTCACTGCCACAGAATCAAATAATTATGTCAGTCACTCTCTGTATACTTATCGTGTTATAAAAAATCTGAAACTCCATCCTCTTATTACTAAGACAAACAAACGAACTAAATTTATTTAAAGCATCCATGAAAATATATTTATTAGACAACCTAGATAGTATATAAATGCTACTTATGAACACTTTTTCCCTCTCATATATAGCTAACCCCTTCTAACTCATATGTGCTCCTATTCCTCCATCCCTACTGCATCTAACACCTCTGTCTCTTTTTAATTTCTCCAAGTCTTTGGGTTTGTAATACCATGACGGGAATGGACTCCATTCCTAAGTCAAAGTACAATTAAAGTTTATGAAATTAGCATTGTTCTACTCTTTGATGTCAGCCAAGAGTGCTCTTCGCGGCACCCACAATGTATCCAGTAATGACTCCTTCTGCAATTCGTACAGGGTTACATGGATTGGTCAATGAAACATACGCAAGCCGGAGAAATCACTTTATGAAAAACACAGCAAAAGATACAGCAAAGCTTTCAGGTAAAAAAACCCTTCTTCAGTGCATTACAATTCATTAATGGAGAACATGCTGAATTTATAAAGGGTCATCATCACATGACCAGCAGCCCAATGGTCATATGACATACACATAAAAGAACAATATAATTAAAAATCCATATTAAAACATTACAATACATATATTACTTAAACCTAATACATTGTAAATATTAAAGATTAAAGAGCAAACTAACAGCATCATAAAGTGCTGGTAATTAAAGTGCCTATCCTACTATTACTTTAGCTTAGTTTGTTGTAAATATTTAAGGACAGGTTTTAGAGTAACAACATCATTAGGTGTCGATCTGCCTCTAGTCTAACTATCCATTCATACTCCTTTAATTCAAGCATATTATTAATATCTCCTCCTCGTATTGTTGTACCAACAGTGTAATGGATTGGTAACATATCTAAATACGATTTAAAATTCTTTTTATGATCCGTTGCTCCTACTACTATTGGAACTGTCTGGATATCTTTCTTCCACATGGCTCTCATTTCTGTCTGCAGATCCTGGTATTTTATGACTTTGTGTCTCTCTGTACGCAAGACACTGTAGTCACCGAATGTGGTGATTTCAATGATCAATGCTACTTCTGTCTTCTTTTCTTGGACCTCTATATCCAATTTCTAGCATCTATCTTTTGAACTGTTGGTAATGGGTGATCCCATGTGATATAAACCTCATCATTTTCAATGATGTTTTGTGGCTCATGTTTCCAGTGTTTTTCAGCCACTTTGATATCATAATGTTTGCACAATCCAAGTGCAACAGTTTGCTACATTATTATGCCTTTCAGTATACAGTCCTTCTGCCATTAGTGTGTCACAACCAGCAACAAGGTGTATGACCGTTTCCAATTCGGTTCCACAAAACCTACATTTGTCTGTTTCTCCCACATGTTCAATGGACTTTGTAAACCAGTGTGTACGTAGTCCACTATCTTGGGCTGTCAATATTAACCTTTCATTTCTTGGTTTGAATTTGCATCTGTCTCTGTATGTTCTGTCTCATGTTCCACTACATACTAATCTTCTTTATAAATCAAATTACTGACATTCCAAACAATAACTGCCTCTACAAATTCTAACCTATTTACTTTACTACTGAAACACTCCTGGTTTACAACAGTTAAATGACATAACATCGTAATAGTTTCTAACATGTTTCTAAATATATATTTCTTTTTATAGTAACTGTACATATTAAATTTTTGTACATAACAATGTTTGACATTACAACTGCAGACCCTAAACTGTACATTCCGTTTTAATGTGCATACATATCTGATTCACAATGTAAAATGCCACAATGTTTCAGGTATGAAAAATGAATATCTTCTGCATTTTGTATGTGTAAAAACTGTACAGTTTTTCTCCCTGTACAAAGTAAAACTTCCATCTTACTTTATGTATGTATATGTAATGTTCTCTGTACTTTGTATCTGTAATAACTGTGGAGCTTTTCTCCCCAGGCCTTCACTAAAAATGACATCAGCCCCAGTCAGACTTTTCCAGTAAACAAAGTTAAATAAATGAGAAATTGCCAGTCCAGCACTGAGCAGCTTACACAACTGAACATGAATATCAGGAATACCTAGTTGATAAGGGTCCTGATTCTTTTTATACCACCATAAGGAAAATCTTAGAAATGTAAAATTTCCTTGTAATTGGTTTTCTAGCCTCCAGTAGAACCTTAAGCACTTCTTCAGAAAATTGGTGCCTAAAATGGATTCAAATCCTATTACTCAGAGAGTCAGTTTTGTAGGTTGGAGTGAATTAGACAGCCTTTGTTATGTGTAAGAAAATCCATCCTGTGAGGTAATTTATATCGACTGCTTGTTGCCAAGCAGAAGAAAAGGGGAACCAATGCTGCCCGGACCAAAAGGGAGCCACCAATAAGGTTTTTGGCTTGGCCTTATTGAAAGGATTATGGAGATTAGAGGAAGTGGAGGGTAAGCACAGAGGAATTTTCCCTTCCCAGAAAAAGACAATGGCATCTGTTCTCCAAAACCTGACAGCATGGCACTCTTGAACAGAACCAGCCTGAGCTGTCTGTTTAGTGCACAGGCAAAAAGATCTAGTTGTGCAGTACCCACTGATAGATACTGTTCAGAAAGATCTCTCTGTTTAGCATCCACTCATGATGGTCTGTTCTGGACCTGGTCAGAAAATCTGCCAGTGTTTTTTTTTTTCTGATGGGATGTACACAGCTTGAAAAAAGATTGTGTGCTGAATCCCTGTGTCCCAAGCAATCATGGCTACCCTGCAGGGATGATAAAACTTGATACCTTCCTGTTTATGTTCACATAACTGCAATGTTGCCCTTATAAATCTGAGGAGGACCTGGAGTCCAGATATAATGCAAGGATTAAAGGGCAAAGATAAGTGCCTTCATTTCCTTTATGTTTATGTGGTTCTTCCTCTCTTTGGACTTTGATGCTCTTGGAATAAGCTACTCATGCCAGATATGAAACATCCATGAAATACTTGGCAAGGGGGGGGGAGCAAAAAGGTCACTCACAGTTTAAGTGAAAGCTGGTTGCTCTAGCAAAGAAATTCTTTCTTAATGAAGGGTAAGAGAAGAATTAGGAAGATTAATGGGTGCTAATGTTGACTCTAACTGGACTTGAAATACCATTGAAACTTCCTTATGTTCAGTTTAGCATAAGGTATCATGGGTATCAATGATACCATGTTTCCTAGGTCTCTCTAAATTTTAGGTACTGAGTTGACATTCAAGAGAATGTTCTGAAAGTAATCTGAGAAAGAAAGAAAATCTTGTCTGCAGGAAAAAACAAAAACCTCTCACTGCCTGAGTACTGAATCTGAATCATAGGAAAATCCACTCCTGGGATGGAGTTAAGCAAGCCTTCATGAGGTTCACTGTGAACCATAGATTGCTCAGAAGATTCATTAGAATATCCAAATGAGCCTGAATTAAGAGACTGTCCAGATAAGGAAAAATCTGAATTTCTCAAACTCTGCAGAAGGTGATGACGGAAGCTTGTGAACACCCGTGGGGCAGCTGAAAGACAAAAGAGTAAAGGATAAAACTGAAAGTGATATGAAGAGACACAAAACCTTAAGAATTTCCTGCATCTTTGATGAAAAGAAATATGAAGATAAGCATCCTTTAAATCTATTGTCACCAAAAAGGCTTGCAAAGTTATCATTGAAAGTAAGGATTGCAGGGTCAACATCTTTAAACTTGGAATTTTTAGAAAGGTGATTAGAAAAGAAAGTTCCAAAATAGGTCTCCAGCTGCCCTCCTTTCTGGGGACCAGAAACATTCTTTTTTTTAACATCTTTATTAAATTATCACTTATGACATAGGCAATCATACATTTATATAAATGAAAACAAAAGATACTAACATAATTTTAGTTGCAAGCATTATGCATCACTTATAATCTATCCAGTCCCTGCCAGTCAGATATTAAATAGCTCATTCAAATCCTGCCTTCTTTTAAACCTCATTCCTCATCTGCATGCATTGTTCCTGCAATTTCCATTTTTTTCTATGCAATTTGCTCCTACCCTTTTCTAAAGATCCCATTCCAGCTGTTTTATCTCTGTTACTATACTCTCTACTTCTAGTATAGTTGGTTTAGACTTTAAATTCCATTTCCTAGTACTTGCTTTTTGGAGGCCACCATAACTAGACTCAGCAAGGCCTTGCCATATTTAGGCAATTTCTATTTTGTATCATAGCTCAAAAAATCATTTTCTTAGTCATATTAGTCATACCATACCTCTCAACCTGGAATCATGAAAAATCTGGACAAAGGCCCATGACAAATAAGTACAACTGGCCAAACATCTGTAAGCCGATTAACATAAAAATTTCATACATAATTATGTAACCCTGCCCACTCCAATGGAATTGTGGGATACCAACTTTAAACACAAACTGAAGAACAGACAAAATATGAAACACAAAATAAACAGAAGAACAATAGTGTTGCTTATGTATAGGTTAACTTCCCGTCGGATTAACACACTGGTACCACAGAAAAAGTGTCAAATAACCTGAGAGTAGCGTGGTTCCTTGTGTGTGAAGTAGGTATCAAGTCAAACACAATTTCCTTATCAAGTAAAGTCCAAATTCCTTAGATAAGCAGCAAAACGTAGATGTATAATCCAAACAGATCAATTTTATTCGAACGAACAGGATAAAAACAGATGAGCGCTTTCACTAATGACTAGCTTCTTCAGATCTTTACAAAAATGGTATAGTTCCATCCCTTATATATGGTAATACAATCAGACTAAATTGAAACTCACATATACAATTAGGTAGATAATTAGGTCAGTGGATAAAAAACATCATTCTTAAAAGAGCCAGTGCTTATACAAATGCATCTTATAGATTTGCTATGAACAGGTTTCACTATTACACGCTTTGAATGCAATTCATTTCTTCATCAAATTATATATACATGAATTATAAAAATTCATAAAAATACATATTATATAATCTTTAATTAAACTAGTATATTAAAAAACAAATATATCAAAGATATAATCTCAATGGAATTAGTTGTCTTTAATAGACAGTGCTATATATGTAAAAGCGCTTCCAATATAAAGAATCAGTGTTGTCATATTTTATATACTTCATGGTTATGATATATAACTGTAACCCAAATAGAGTATGTATATCAAATAATATTAGTTAAAAATATGCATGTTAACCATGTATAAATAGAAATAGAACATATGAAAAGATAAAAATGTATATATGTAAACATGTTCACAAGGGCCTATAAGTATGTATTCATAACAGGACACCTATGTGCTCATGTATATATACAGCCAGATCTTTAAATGCACATTGGTCATCATATGAAGATACATAAATGTATTTTTCGTGGGTGTATAAATATGTAGATCTAATGCATGTATAATGTAAATAGATATATGTATGTAATGTAAATAAAATGAATAAATATAGATCAAATGTATGCAATTGTTTAAAAATAATTGATTATGCTAAAAATGTAAATATACGTATATATAAATGACTGAATGTATGAAAATGTAAATATTGATATAAATATGTATGAAGGATATATAAATATATAAATATAAATATCAAAGCATAAATATAAATATAAGTATAAATATAAATATAAATATAAATATAGATATAAATATAAATATAAATATAAATATGGATGTAAGTATGCATATAAATTGAGGATATAAATTAATTAATGTCACTGTGTGATATGAAAGTGAAACATATGAAATTGTATATAAATATGCTTAAAATATGAGTATATTAAAACTATATAATGTTGCATGAAAGTGTGTGTAGTATGTATGTATGTTTTGTGAATATATATATATAGTTACTTATTGGATTAAAAATGTTAAAATAAGTCCCATGGTCTAAATGAAAGAGCCTCCATTAAACCACATCTAAGACAACGAAGACACATTAAGTAATTTTATTTTATTAAGGGACCATCCACTAGATTTATAACTGCCCTATATAGCAACATGTTTCATCAATTTATCATACTTCCGATTTTTCTTATTTTAACATTTTTAATCCAATAAGTAACTATATATATATATATTCACAAAACATACATACATACTACACACACTTTCATGCAACATTATATATTTTTAATATACTCATATTTTAAGCATATTTATATACAATTTCATATGTTTCACTTTCATATCACACAGTGACATTAATTAATTTATATCCTCAATTTATATGCATACTTACATCCATATTTATATTTATATTTATATTTATATTTACATTTATATCTATATTTATATTTATATTTATACTTATATTTATATTTATATTTATGTTTTGATATTTATATTTATATATTTATATACCCTTCATACATATTTATATCAATATTTATATTTTCATACATTCAGTCATTTATATATACGTATATTTACATTTTTAGCATAATCAATTATTTTTAAACAATTGCATACATTTGATCTATATTTATTCATTTTATTTACATTACATACATATATCTATTTACATTATACATGCATTAGATCTACATATTTATACACCCACGAAAAATACATTTATGTATATTCATATGATGACCAATGTGCATTTAAAGATCTGGCTGTATATATACATGAGCACATAGGTGTCCTGTTATGAATACATACTTATAGGCCCTTGTGAACATGTTTACATATATACATTTTTATCTTTTCATATGTTCTATTTCTATTTATACATGGTTAACATGCATATTTTTAACTAATATTATTTGATATACATACTCTATTTGGGTTACAGTTATATATCATAATCATGAAATATATAAAATATGACAACACTGATTCTTTATATTGGAAGTGCTTTTACATATATAGCACTGTCTATTAAAGACAACTAATTCCATTGAGATTATATCTTTGATATATTTGTTTTTCAATATACTAGTCTAATTAAAGATTATATAATATGTATTTTTATGAATTTTTATAATTCATGTATATATAATTTGATGAAGAAATGAATTGCATTCAAAGCGTGTAATAGTGAAACCTGTTCATAGCAAATCTATAAGATGCATTTGTATAAGCACTGGCTCTTTTAAGAATGATGTTTTTTATCCACTGACCTAATTATCTACCTAATTGTATATGTGAGTTTCAATTTAGTCTGATTGTATTACCATATATAAGGGATGGAACTATACCATTTTTGTAAAGATCTGAAGAAGCTAGTCATTAGTGAAAGCGCTCATCTGTTTTTATCCTGTTCGTTCGAATAAAATTGATCTGTTTGGATTATACATCTACGTTTTGCTGCTTATCTAAGGAATTTGGACTTTACTTGATAAGGAAATTGTGTTTGACTTGATACCCACTTCACACACAAGGAACCACGCTACTCTCAGGTTAGAAGAACAATAGTGTTTTATTTATATTAATATTTGAACTTGTATCAAACTTTGAACTTATGCAAAACAAAAATACAATTTTCTTTTATAAACATAAACTGCTTTTACAATAATATTAAATTACACAAAACATAACCAGAACAAAACCCAAGAACCAGACTCCACAACGAACCACAATAAAATCAGGAAAACGAGTCCAGGCCAACACAGGTTTATTAGCAACAAATGAAAACGAACATTTACCTAGGTTTCGTCCACAATAGGACTTCTTCAGAACAAAACTGCTTTATTTATATTAACATCTGAACTTGTTTATATCAACATCGAAGGCAACCTGAGGCCTCTCCCAGCACTCAACAGGCACAAGGCTATGAGCAAATCTTGAACAGCATGCTAACCCAACACAGAAGCAAATTTATACTCACTGCCACACACCTACAGAGAATCGGGAGGCTCACCAAACACCTGCAGCAAATCTTCAGAAAATCAGAACACCTAGCAAAACCGTGGACAGAGAAGGGAACCGAACACTCCGTAGTCATCAGAAGAACTAAAGTCAAGAGCTAAACTGGGCCATATTTTCTCCTACAAAATAAGTCTACAAATGCAGAGTATCAACTATTAATTAGCATGGTGTCATTTAACCAAATAAATTGGCCTTCATTATGCCACAGCTGCCATACCAAGTCTCTGTATTCTAATTTCAGTTTTCCATGGGCCTCCTCTATGGTGAGTGGGACTGGAAGCTTCTTTGTTTTGTATTTGGTACATGCTCAGGAAGAAAACATTATCCCGGCCAGACCTTGATTCAAAATTACTACCGGAGACAGAGACTTCGCCAGACTGCTTCTGCCGCATCGAACTGCTGTCCTAATGACTTAAAAAGCAGCAAACATTAAAAGATTTCAAAACAGCATTAAAGAACACCTCTAAAATGAAGCCAGTGGTATTTGCTTTTGAGATATTGGCTAATTAAATTACTACCTCACACAGTCTTACTGCTTGGAAAAGTTATGTGCTCTTTGTTTTACAACATGAACTAAATACTTAAGTTGTAACTAGTAAATAAATTGTCATCTGCTCCTGTAAGTATAATGCATTCTTTAAGTCACATAAATTGTAACTTTTGCCATTCTCCCTTATTCTTTTATACCTGTGCACTTTCTCTTATTTTGCTTTACTTTAAGATCCCAGATCATAACTGAAAGATCAGCAGAATAGCTCATCTACCAGGTAGACAAATGAAAAGAAAAATACCAAATGTAATTATAGGCCTTCTCTACTCCTCTATGCTAGAATCGTCCTAGGTGTAGTAGGTGTTTGTAAATTATTAAGTGTTCCACATTTTGCCTATTTTTCCACATTATGACAGGCATTGCTCCACATTTTGAAGACCAAAGGGTGACTTCTGTGAGTTAGAAAAATCTCTCTCTCAAATAATTCCTCACTTATGGAACATATATATTTTTACATAAAGCCAAAGCAGCTCCCAAACTCTCTTCAAATGTGACCTATTTGAGTGGCTAGGTAATGTACAGTTGTATACACTTACCATAAATGTAGATGTTCGAGTGCATTCACTGTTGCAGTCATCACACCTGGGTTATCTGCCTGCAGGTAGCCCTCAGTTTGGCCCAAATACCAGAGACTTAGTATTTCTGCGTCAGTTGCTGTCACTCCAGGACTGATGTCAGGTCATCAGGGGTATAAAAACAAGCAGCCAATGACATTACATCAGTTTTTCTTGCCCCAAATGTCAGGAGCCCCCCAATAGGGAGCTAAGCTATGGTGGAGGAAAACACCACCAGTAAAAAGTAAATACCAATATACCCCTGAAATGGAAAAGTAAAAAGGCAGAGAGAGAGGGACCAGGGGGTTGGAGGGAGGGAAACCAGGACTGCAATAGTGAATACACTCAAACATCTACATTTATGGTAAGTGTACACAACTGTACCATGTTCTTCATGTTTCACTGTTGCAGTCATCACACTTGGGTGGATTCCCAAATCTGAAGAAGGGTGGAGGGAGTCCAGAAGAGTTAGGGATGGCTAGTATGCCTTGCAGGACTGCAGTTGCAAAACCTGCCCTGGATTTGGAAAAGATAGGCAGGTGGTAATGCTTGGTGAAGGTGTGTACAGAACTCCAGGTAGCAGCTTCCAGGATGTCCCTGGTAGGGACTCCCCTGAGGAATGCTGTAGAGGTAGATGTTGCCCTAGTGGAATGTGTTCTGACTCCCTGAGGAGTTGGTTTCCCATGGTGCTTGTAGCAGAAATGGATGCAGTGTGCTATCTATTTGGAAATGGTTTGGTTTGAAATGGCCTTGCCATCTGCCCCTGTTGCAAAGCTGACTAGTAACTGGTCAGATTTTCTGAAGGGTTTAGTCCTATCAAGGTAGAATCTGAGCTCTCTGTGCACGTCCAAGGAGTGCAGGATCCTTTCCCCTTTATTCTGAGGATTAGGGAAGAAAGTTGGCAAATGAACAGCTTGGTTTAGAGCCGGACTGGATACCACTTCAGGCATAAAGGAAGGGTTATTCCTGAGGGAAATCCTGTCAGCACAGAAAATAATGAAGGGTTCCACTGCCATAAGTGCTTGATGCTTAGACACTCTTCTGGCTGAAGTGATGGCCAGAAGCAATGCTGTTTTCCAAGAGAGGAATTTTTAACTCTGCTGACACTGCAGGTTCAAAGAGGGGGGGGGGGGGCGTGAGCTTTTATAGGTTCATAGGTTGGTACTAGGCTATCAGCCCTAGGCCCTATACAAGCCTAGCCATAACAATTCCCTGGATATTCCTTCCCACAATATTTACTTCCCTGGACTCCTGTCTAGCAGGGCAACTGACATGATCCCTGGGGTGAATTTCCTATCTCCTATGCAATCATCAAGGTTCCCTTTGAAGAGGGCCAAGGAGGCGCTCTGCTTGGCATGTATGGGCAGTCTATTCCAGAGTATGGGGAGTCTCTGGATCAGGAACCTATCCCTCCAGCATGTTTTGTTCAATGTGATGACAAGGTTTAGATCCCTGGAGTGTGTGATTCTGAGGGACTGGGATTTCTTTAAGTAGAGCATGTCCAACAGCTCAGGGTTTGACATGGCCTTGTATGTTAAGCAGAGATCGCCTCTGGGTAGACAATATGCCATAGAGTATAGCTGGAGTTTTTTTAGATGGTCAGCATAGGGCATCTGCTTTAGGCCTGTGATTCTTTTAGTGAGGTATTTCTGTGGCCTTTCCAGCTATTGCAGATGTCTTGTGAGGTACATACGAAATGGGGCGTTGTACCTATAATGGGTCTAATGAGGGATGAATACAGTGGGACAATGACCTCCTTTTTTCTAGATGAAAAGCCCTTAGTAATGAGGTATGCCACATAGAAGGATTTCCTGACTGTTGTGATGATGTGGTCATCGAAGGTGAGACCACTGTCCACCTGTATCCCTAAGTCTCTCATCACACTTTCAGTGTTTAGTGTACTGCCACCTATGTGTTAATTTTTCCAGTACAAAGTTAAGGTCCCAAGCAGAGATGGGTTGCTCTACTTGGCGGCCTTAAGTTGTTTGCCCCTCTCAGGAACTGTTTGATAAGGGGGTGTGAGAAGAAGGGTGGCTCAGTGTTGTAATGAGTCGAAATGGCTGAGGCATGTAACTTAATGGAGGAAAAGGACAGGCCTTTGTGGAGTAGATCTGCTAAGTAATCCAGGATTAGAGGCAGGGAGGGCAGAGTAGTGTCCTTTCCCTCAGACTGAATCCAAGAGCAGTACCTTTTCTACTTATCAGCATATGATTTTCTTGTACTGGGTCTTCTGGCTACAAGAATGATGTCCAGCACATGTTTGCTTAGGGTTGCTGGGGGAGAATTCAAGGAATAAGCCAGGCTGCAAGATTTAGAGTTTTTAGTTGCGGATGCAAAATCTTTCCCTCCTGCTGAGACAGCAGGGTTGGGTTCTGGTGTAGGTGCCAGGGTGGCACTGGTGAGAGGCTGTGCAGGAGTGGGTACCAGTGCTGATGTGGCCAGTCTGGGGCAATCAGAACTGTCCTTGGTCTGTCCTGTCTTATCTTGAGTAATACTCTTGAGAGAAGGGGCAAAGGGGGAAAGGCATAGATGTAGAGATTTACCCACTGAAAGGATAGGGCATCCACTTTCCAGGCCCTGCTGTGAGGGTTTCTGGGGCAGAATTTGCTGAGCTGTTTGTTGTAGAGGTAGGCAAAGAGATCCACCTCTGGGGTCCCCCATTTCTGAATCAGAAGGTTGAAGATGCTGGGCTCAAATTGCCACTCATGTGAGTCTAGGAGATTTCTGCTTAAGTCGTCTGCCAGTAAGTTTTGACTGCCTGGCAGGAATTGAGCTTGCAGATGGACTTGCATGTCCAAGGCCATGTTCCACAGGGCCATGGCTAACCTGCAGAGTGGGTACGAGTGGGTTCCCCCCTGCTTTTTGATGTACCACATAACTGTGGTGTTGTCTGTTTTTATTAGAAGTTGTCCTGGAAAGAGTAGGGACCTGAAAGCTGTCAGAGCATTCTGCACCGCTAGCATCTCTTTTTGGTTGATGTGCGGATGAATTTGACTTTGGCTCCAGTGGCCCTGAATGCATTTGCCATCCAAGTGTGCCCCCCAGGCATAGTCTGATGCATCTGTGGTTTTGGTCTGGGTGGTGGGGGTTGAGTAAAGGGCAGTCCCTTGTTGTGGTTGCATGCTTCTACCCACCACAGGAACTCTGTCCTTAGACAGGGTATGATAGGAATGACTGTTTCCAGGTCAGAGAATGTTGGCACCAAAGACTTTTTAAGTATCATTGAAGTTTCCTCATATGCAGTCTTGCAGATGGAATTAGCAGTATACATGAGGCCATGAACCCTAGGGCCTGCAGTATTTTTCTTGCAGATAGCTGGGTTCTGGTGGCCATTTGTTTGAAGTAGGCTGTCAGACAGACTTGTTTTTCTGACGTGAGAAATGCCATCTGGGATGCTGTTGTTGTAGAGGTAGGCAAAGAGATCCACCTCTGGGGTCCGCCATTTCTGAATCAGAAGGTTGAAGATGCTGGGCTCAAATTGCCACTCATGTGAGTCTAGGAGATTTCTGCTTAAGTCGTCTGCCAGTAAGTTTTGATTGCCTGGCAGGAATTGAGCTTGCAGATGGACTTGCATGTCCAAGGCCATGTTCCACAGGGCCATGGCTAACCTGCAGAGTGGGTAGGAGTGGGTTCCCCCCTGCTTGTTGACGTACCACATAACTGTTGTGTTGTCTGTTTTTATTAGAAGTTGTCCTGGAAAGAATAGGGACCTGAAAGCTGTCAGGGCATTCTGCACCGCTAGCATCTCTTTTTGGTTGATGTGCAGATGAATTTGACTTTGGCTCCAGTGGCCCTGAATGCATTTGCCATCCAAGTGTGCTCCCCAGGCATAGTCTGATGCATCTGTGGTTACGGTCTGGGCGGTGGGGGTTGAGTAAAGGGCAGTCCCTTGTTGTGGTTGCATGCTTCTACCCACCACAGGAACTCTGTCCTTAGACAGGGTATGATAGGAATGACTGTTTCCAGGTCAGAGAATGTTGACACTAAAGACTTTTTAAGTATCATTGAAGTTTCCTCATATGCAGTCTTGCAGATGGAATTAGCAGTATACATGAGGCCATGAACCCTAGGGCCTGCAGTATTTTTCTTGCAGATAGCTGGGTTCTGGTGGCCATTTGTTTGAAGTAGGCTGTCAGACAGACTTGTTTTTCTGAAGTGAGAAATGCCATCTGGGATGCTGTGTCCAAGCATGCTCCCAGGAATACAATCTTTTGACTGGGTACCAGTTTTGATTTCTTTTCGTTGATGGTGTACCCCAAGGAAGTGAGAAGGTTTTTCACAAATGTCAGGTGCTGCAATAGCAATTCCTGACTGTCTGCCTGAATCAGGCAGTCGTCCAAGTACGTTGGATATTTCTCTGCCTGCAGTATGCTATGGCTGGAGCCATCTAAGCCAAAGGGAAGTGTAGAGAACTGATAATGCATAGATCTGACCCTGAAATGTAGATACTTTCTGCATGACTCCCTTATGGGGATGTGCAAATAGGCTTCTTTTAAGTCTAGGGTGACTAACCAGGCATCCTTGGCTAGCATAGGAAGAAGCTATTGCAGGGTAAGCATTTTGAGTTTTGGAACCACCAGAAAGGTGTTGAGAATTGAAAGATCCAGGATTGGGCACCAAGAGTCCTCTTTTCTGGCTACCAGGAAGAGTCTGGAGTGGAATCCTTGACCTCTCTGTTCTACTGGAACCGGCTGAATAGCTCTGATATTGAGCAGGGAAAGAACTTGGCTTTGAGCCTCTGCCCATTGGTTTGGAGGAAGGTCTGGGAACCCTCTTAGGGTTGGCAGTGAGTGGAAATAAAATTTGTACCCCTGGGATACAATGTTGAGGACCCATCAGTCTTGTGTGATGGACATATAGTTCTCTGCATGCAAGTTTTCCTCCTAGGGGCACAAGCAATTGGGCAGGGCTGGGGAGTGGAGTAAAGAAGTCATTGTGAGTTTTTTCCTGTAAGGAGGTGGCTTACCACTCCCTGCTTTAGGGGTGGGGGCACTCCGTTTCTTAGATCTCTGCATACCCTGAGACTGTAGTCTGGATGGTCTATTTCCCCTGGGTCTGACTTGAGAAGGCCTGGAGGAGGCTGGAAAGGACCAGTGTTTGGAAGGGCAATGCCTACTGAATCTAGGGGATTGCACTTGTAAAAATTCTTTAACAGTCTGCATAGACTTAGCTTTTTCTTCCATCTTTTTAAGAACCTCTTCTGCTTTGGTGCCAAACAAACTGTCCTTGTTCAAAGGAGCATCTAGTAACTTTGATTTGACATGGTCTGGCAAGGTTTGCTCCTTGAGCCAAGCATGTCTTCTCAGTACAGAGCCAGTGACTGCTGCCTGGCAAGATGCTTCTAGGGCGTCAAAGCCACACTGCAAAGTATGCTTGCTGACTTGGCTTGCAGACTGCATAAGCTCCTGCAATTCTTTATTTTCTGCATACTCTGTAAAGGTTGCCATTTTTTTGTTTAATAAGTTCCATAATATGTTGCTGGCACTTCAGCATGTGAAACTGAAAATTCAATGCCCTAATAGCAAGAGTTGCAGAGGTATATACCTTCTTACCCCATCTATCCAAAGCTCTGGAATCCCTGTCCGAAGGGGTGGGATTCTTGGCTGCAGTTGCCTTGATACTTTTAGGCCCCTGGGAAATAATCTCTGGGTCAGCAGTAGGATTCTTGAAAAGAAATTTGTGAGTGTCAGGTACTCTGTAGTACCTGTCTGGTTTCCTAGGGGCAGGAGGCAAAGTATCAGGAGTAAGACTGGATTCCATAAAAACATCACCAACAACATCCAGGAGAGGGGGTATTGCTAAAGGCCTGTGCTGAGGCAAATCTAGGAATTCTCTGAGTCTCTTTTTGGACTGAGGATAGTCTTGGCATTCCCAATGGAAATGCTCTCTTAAAGTATGGAAGATTTCACCAAAAGAAAAATCCTCTGGAGGGAAGGCAGAAAGAATGGCTTCCTCTGCATCTAAATCCTCATAAGCAGATAAGGGCATGTCTTCATAATCCGAAATCTCAGAGTCATTGGACTCCTGGTCTGTAGAAGCTGCCGGGGACTGGTCTCTTTTCCTCTTAGCAGGGGAAGGCTGACTTCTCCTAATCAGCGTAATAAGGTATTCTTCCATTCTAAGCATTTGTCGTTGTGGCATGGGAGCAGGTGCATGCACTTTGGTCGTCGGATTTCTAGGTGAAGCGTATACTCTTGGCCTAAGAAACTCGGTAGTTTTAGATAAAAAAGAAGTCATCGGTTTAAGTCAAATATCGGTTGAGTGAAGAACTGCCTCAGAAGCTGGTGCCTGCACAGTGGCTCAGGACCCATCCAAGGAACAGACATCCGCAGGTTCCATAGTCGAAGAAGAGTCTCGCGGCATACCGGACTCTGAATGGGTCTTGGCAGAGGCCTGCAAATCCACAGAAGCGGGCATCAGGGGCTGCGAAAGCACCTCACTGAGTACCGGCGAACTGGAGACTAGGTTAACGGAAGCATCGTCGGCAGCTTTGGACCTATGCGGTCTGTCTCTGTCTTTATCCTTATGTTTTTTCGGAATATCGGTAGTCGGATGGCTTACCGAAGCCATTTCAGAATACGGAGATCGAGAGTGAAAGAATTTAGTGACAAAGAGAGCCCGATGACAAATGGTTTGGGCGTTGAACAAGGCACAAAACCAACAGTGAAGTACATCGTGATCTGGGCCTAAACAGGTGACGCAGTAAGAATGAACATCTCTGTGAGGTATTTGCTTTTCACAGGCAAGACAATTGTTAACTTTTTCTGACATCGGTTAGAGCAAGAAAAAAGGATCCCCAATGGGGTACTTAGCTTTAGAAGACTTCAGGATTATTCAATTCGTAAACGAAATTCAGGTAGTAGCCGACTGGCACTTGTGAACTGCTTCTGCTACAGGATCCTCAGCAAGAAAGACACAAAGTGGCTGCCTGTTTTTATACCCCTGATGACCTGAAGTCAGTCCTGTAGCGACAGCAACCGACTCAGAAATACTAAGTCTCTGGTATTCGGGCCGACTGAGGGCTACCTGCAGGCAGATAACCCAAGTGTAATGACTGCAAGAGTGAAACACAAAGAACATCCGTAAGTTCATTATTGGAGTTACCCTCCCTCGTGGAGATGGCAGGACATGGAGCAATCTGTGTCCCCCATCTCGAAAAAAAGAGGAATTTACTCAAGAATGGTTCTGGTTTCCTTCTTTCAAGATGGCTGCACATGGAGTAACAGCTTAATTTTATTTCTCCCCATGTGAAAACTTAAACTCAGAAGAGAGAGGCAGTAAATTAGTATTTTTAGATAAATTTCTATAACTGGTTAGTAAGTGCACTGCCTGAATGCCAGCAAAAACAATTCAGAGAACTTGAAAGAAAATCAATCACAAAAGGTGAGGAAAAAACACTGACTGGGAAGAATTCCACAGCTGTTACGGCCTTAACTCTGTAGCTCTGAAATGCCCCTTCAAATCAGGTAATCCCAGACTGCCTTGTTCTGCTGGAAGAATCAGCTTATTCCACTTGACTCTTGCTGTCTTCCCCTCTCAGATAAAATCTTTCAGCTCTTTATTAATTGCTATCCACAACTTATCCTCTGGTTGATAAAAATATGCCTGACCCGTGTATTAGACTAAAAGGACTAAAAACATTTTAACTGCTTGTATCTTGCTATCCATATCCATAAACAGAGCATCCATCTCTTTAGTTTTTGTATTGTCTTGTACCAAAGCTGGAGCTTGCACTGCTTTTTCCTGAACAGCTGCAGATGTTACACATCCACTGCCCTACGTCTCCTGGCATAGCTGGCAATACCTCACTTCATCATACCAAGAATGTCAAAAGCAACCATATACATGTGAAGGAGATAATGATAATAATGTGTACTCTTCATATATTCAAATCAACATTCATTTCTAGAACTTTTCAAGTGGTTAACAGTGCAAATGAGATGTGGTACCTCGCAGGCAGATGCACATCCACTCTTATTTACTGTGCAAGTCTTAGGGCCTGACTGTCTAGTGGGGCACAAATCTACAGGCAACTTACATCTATAATAGCCAAAATTCAGTGGCAGACCACCTGAAAAAGGTCATGTAAGTCCCACATGAAAGGAAAATAGACAGGAAAGTCTCTAACTCAGCAAATAATATGCATTCCCAATGTGGATTGATTTTCATCTCTAGACAATCACAAGATGAAGGTATTCTGTTCTTGGAACTCTAGCTCAGAGGCTTGGATAACCGACTCTATTTTTGGTACTTTTCCATTAAACCTCTACCAGTTTGCGCTGCTGTATTGTGACGGTGTTTCTGTACCGGACACAAGTGTCAGAGTGAGAAGTACATGTGCAAGTGACAAACAAGTTTCTATCTAACAGAGAAGAATGTAAGTCACAGATTTATGCATTCATGAAGGTTTGATGTGTATTGCCACACATCAAGGAGCCGTCAAACCCCTACCAGTTCGCGGTGCGTTTTTTTTTGCCGGAGTTTCAGTAGCGGCAAAACTGTCAGGGTGAGAAGTACATGCGTGAAACTGACAAACAACTTTCCATGTAATGGAAAAGTATGTAAGTCACAGATTTGTGCATTCATGAATGGAGGTTTGATGTGTATTGGCACACATCAAGGAGACAGACAACAGATGTAGCACACTACTGTTGGAAAGAGTCACATAGTTGAAAGTATTCCGTTTTTGCAGGTCGCGTTTCACTGGCAACTTATAAATACTTCACCAGAGTACACCAGCTGCCCTTCTAAGGTTTGAAAAAAACAAAGGATATCTGAAGACTGCAGCTGCTGCTACAACGATTCCCGTCAGAAATACCACCTTACAATTCAGTGCGACACCGTTTGGGGAGAGATGCTTCCGATTCCAGTGGTAGGTACTGCTACATTTTTTGGGCAAAGTGGACATCTGTAAGGACCACTTGACGAGGAAAGCTGTTCATATCCCACAAATTCCACTTCTTGAATAATTTACTCTTGCAGCCAGAATCACTGAAAAGCTTTGAAACATTTATCCCTGTTGTGGTATGAGCTACAGCCCACCCTAACTGAAAGGAAGCAAGTTAGGTGCAATCCTTTAGAAGACAAGATGAAGCTCAAAGAAAAAACTATTCTCCTCCTTCAAAGTACTACTGCGAAAATGGTTGTCCTTACAACATTTCCACAGTACTTAATGCTATCAATGTCTTCCAGAAGAATGTGACCACTGCTCATTTTGTTTGCCTTCTTACGGTGGCACGAACTGGTAGGGGTTTAATGGAAAAGTACCCTTTTTTTTAGCTTGTCATCTTCTCTTTGCTTTTTCTTCAGCCTTGTTTATTCCGGAAGTAGTAATCAAGACAAAAAAGGAAAAGCCTGACAGCCATTGATACCCCAAGCCCCTAAATAATCTGTTGTTAAGCTTTTCCTGAACTAAGAAGTTAATACTTAATAGTGTGGCTACTTTCAAATTTCTGATCTGGAAGACAACCTCATAACTACAAGCAAAAACTAAAAAAGTACAAGCTTTGCTATGTAAATAGCCATACAAGTCTTCCATCTTTCTAAAGTGGTTCTCAGGAGCAAATTTTTACTATGCCTTGAAACTCTTCTTGAAGCTAGCTACAGAACAAACAAGACAGGATTGTGAACACCCTAGACAGACATCTGCAGACAGACACCATCATATATTAACAAGCTCAAAGACTTCAGATGCACTATACAGCTCTTTGTTTGCATTGTGGCAAGAAAGCAAAACTGACCATTATTAATGCAAACTCTGTCACAATGGCTACTAAACTGCATCACCTATTGTTATTACTACCAGTTACAACTCCAGCTGGCCAGGGTACAGCACATTCTACAAGAAGCCTCCACTGCAGATGCCTTCAAAAAATCTACACAAACAGCATAAGTAAGGTTGCCACATAGATTAATATTCACACTTTCTCCAAGCATTATAATCCATACATTCAGTCACAAGGTAAGGCTATGTATGGCCCCACTGGTCCTAAAAAGCATGGCATAATCTTCCAGCCATGGCTGGAGTCAGAAACCTTCTTTCTCCTTGGTAATCTCAAATCTATTATGAATACACTACAACAAAGATCCTTGTGATGAGCAAAGTACAGTTGTGCAGCTATGTGACAGTACTCAGAGTAACCACAGACATTTTAATAATAGGATACCTACTGCACTAGGACCTCCTACACATCTTTATTCTATCCTCTTGATTTCCTTCAGTAATTCCGGTGTCCTGAATGCTGCATGCTACGACAGACGTCTGGAGAGTGTTGTGTACACATCTGGTGAGATATGTTTGAATATTTTGAAGCTCTGCACAGTGGTGGAGTTGTCCTATATTAATGAAGATGTCTTACTTATCCCCCTTTTTTAAATAGTATATTAGGCACCCAGGACTAATTTAGGTGTTGATTGCTACTATTCTTGTGAGGATTTCTGAAGTCTCTTTCTCTAAGCTAGGACAAAAGTTTAGATAACCCTGGTAGTGGCTTCCTACCCTAAAAATTAATAGAAGACATTATGGGTTTATTTTTGCAAATGAACGTCCGGTAACATCCTCAGAGTGGAGAGTAGCTCTCTATCAACTCTGGCTTGTTGGATTGCTCTTAAAGTCTGGATGTAAGAATGACATCTACTTGTGCCTAAATGTCATACACCAGGACTATACTGACACACTGGTCCTATTATTTGAAGATCTGTGGTTATGGCACATACCCTCACACAGCTGCATTTTATTCTCTTACATTACTCTGTGGGAAAACAACTTTGTTTACCACAGCTGCCTAAACTGTGTATGTGTGTGTTTTGATATAGATATATATATATATATATATATATATATATATATATATATATATATATATCTATAACTGAACTTCGTGACAATAAAAGCATTCAAAAAAATAGTAAATCACACCAACAACTCTTGTAGAACTTTAGCGCTTTCGTCTTATTTATTATCAAGACTTCTTCAGAAAGACATGTTTCATAAGTATGAGCAACCATTTTCACTTCCTTTATATACATTAGTTCTAGCAGGCCATTTAAATTAACAACAGTTCCTTTCCAATAGTAAAGTGTGAACAAGCAGGGTGCTGTGTGCATTTTCATTAACATTACAATCGCAGTTACATAAGGTAAATTAGTCAGGCAGTAATAGCCTTGTGGTGCCGTGTGCATACTAAAAGGGATTGTGTGCAGAAGGGATCGTGTGCAAAGGGGATTGTGTGCAAAGGGACTGTGTGCAAAGGGATTGTGTGCAAAAAAAAAAAATTTTGGTGGGAATCGGGAAGGATGACAGTCATGCTGTGATGATTCTAATATAAACACATTATGAGTCTTTGCCTCCAGGTAAGTAAAGAACGGAGGAAGATGGAGGAGTCAGGTAGAGTCCTACTATGCTTTGGTATCGGTGTGTGTGTAGAGTAATGTGGGTATGCCACCTGATGAGTGGGAAGCGGTGTGGACTTGAGGGGGACTGGTAGTGAGCCGCCCATGACAAGGAGCATATGAATGACAGAGTGTCCCAGAAGACTGTCAGTGTGGATGGTACCAGCTGTGGGCTGGTTTGGATGGTATCACCCCTTGAATGGCTGCGTGAAATAGTGAGACCGGTATGGTTGGTGCGGTCAGTGGGGGCTAGCCTGGTGATTGGGAGCATGTGTGTAGGGGGTATGGGGGAGTCAAAAGTCAGAGAGAGGGAGGAAACACATTATATTCACTTGTACAGTTGTAAATCCATAAACACATTAAATCTACTTGCACAATTCTTCAAACCCTCTTGCACAGTTCTTCAAACCCTAATTTGAAGAACTGTGCAAGAGGGTTTGAAGAATTGTGCAAGTAGATTTAATGTGTTTATGGATTTACAACTGTGCAAGTGAATATAATGTGTTTCCTCCCTCTCTCTGACTTTTGACTCCCCCATACCCCCTACACACATGCTCCCAATCACCAGGCTAGCCCCCACTGACCGCACCAACTATACCCCCCAGTCTCACTATTTCATGCAGCCATTCAAGGGGTGATACCATCCAAACCAGCCCACAGCTGGTACCATCCACACTGACAGTCTTCTAGGACACTCTGTCATTCATATGCTCCTTGTCATGGGCGGCTCACTACCAGCCCCCCTCAAGTCCACACCGCTTTCCTCCCACTCCCCCATCAGGTGGCATACCCACACATTACTCTACACACACACCGATACCAAAGCATAGTAGGACTCTCTACCTGACTCCTCCATCTTCCTCCGTTCCCTTCTTTACTTACCTTTGGAGGCAAAGACTCATAAGTAATGTGTTTATATTAGAATCATCACAGCATGACTGTCATCCTTCCCGGTTCCCACCAAATTTTTTTTTTTTTGCACACAATCCCCTTTTTTGCACACGATCCCTTTTTGCACACAATCCCTTTTAGTATGCACACGGCACCACAAGGCTATTACTGTCTGACTAATTTACCTTATGTAACTGCGATTGTAATGTTAATGAAAATGCACACAGCACCCTGCTTGTTCACACTTTACTATTGGAAAGGAACTGTTGTTAATTTAAATGGCCTGCTAGAACTAATGTATATAAAGGAAGTGAAAATGGTTGCTCATACTTATGAAACATGTCTTTCTGAAGAAGTCTTGATAATAAATAAGACAAAAGCGCTAAAAGTACTACAAGAGTTGTTGATGTGATTTACTATTTTTTTGAATGCTTTTATTGTCACGAAGTTCAGTTCTTAGTTAAAATTTCTTCTCTTCGTTCAATTTTTTTGAGTGCGGTTAATTTTATATATATATATATATATATATATATATATATATATATATATATGGGTTCCCTTCAGAATCTCGAATGTCTGAAAACCCGAATGCCATATGGTCAAGACCATATGATTGAGTTTTCAGAAGCTCGAAATTCTGAACGGAGATCTGCATACAGCACGAAATGGGAGATTTCCCTTTTCTTCGCCGTAGTGCAATCTCAGAGTTGGTATATTTAATTAGCAGGGATGTGGGGGCTGCAGGGGGGCTTGCCCTTCTGCAGAAATGTTTTATTTATTTATTTTTTTGTTGGATTCATTTCAGGGTTTCGAGCTTCTGACCATATGACATTTGGGTTTTAAGATGTTCGAGATTCTGAAGTAAATCTATAGATATATATATATATATATATATATATATATATATATATATATATATATATAGATAGATAGATACATGCACATCAAAACAATGTTTTGTTTACCATAACTGCCTAGCATTTGTGTGTGTTTTATATATATATATATATATATATATATATATATATATATATATATATGTATGTACTTACGTCATCCGAGAATAATACTACTGATCAAAAAGGAAACAGAATAAATCACAAGATGTTGTGTCATGGAACTACTGATACTGCAGACTTTCACTGATCCAAGTAAAAAAAAAAAGCTCTAATGAACCAGGTGTTCCAGAAGAGTAAGAAGGCACACAATAGCTAGAATATTTGTAAAGACTCTGGAACAAAAGTCAGTATCCATACTAATGAACTTCAGTGCAAAACTACATGTGAATATCCAGTGATAGTTGAAGAACCTCTGAAACTAGCAATCAGTCCACAGTGAGAGATTCCCCTCATTCCCTTCATCAGAAAGGAATTGTGCTGATGAGCTACAAGGGTCAGCACCAACCTGAATTACCTTTACCACTTGTATTTTACCCAAATATACACACACACACACACACACACACACACACACATACATTGTCTCTTGCAAGCAATAAAAACAAAAACATTGACACATGATGATTGCAAATGCAAGCAATGCATTTACATTTGCAATCAAAACTCTCTTGACTCTACAAACAAAAAAAAAAAAAAAAAAAAAAACTACTTGTACATGGGGGTTCTGCCTCCACACTCCTGAAACTTAAATAAACTAACTCCACAATTGCACAACAGCAGAGCAAGTGAAATATATCAACTTATGCTACATTCAACCTCACCTTCGACTACAGCACAGTTTGATGTAACTCAACAATGACCATTTGTATCATAAAAACTTGGCAGCAACTAAGGCATCCTGTAACCAAATCAACTGTACCCCATATATATATATATATATATATATATATATATATATATATATATATATATAAAGCTTGAAATGTTGGGACCTGCTAAAGTGAGTCTCGAAACATGGAAACTGAATGGCCAAAAAACAAACTTATTTTACTATGTCCAAGATGCCATTTCTCAGAATATTCCCTTTTCTCTGAGGTATGGTAATCTCTGAGTTGGTATATATATATATATATATATATATATATATATATATATAATTGGGGGGGGGGCTTGTACTCCCTGCAAAACGAAATTTAAAGGAGAAGAAGTGATTTTAGAGATTCACTCTATGAACACATACAAATATATAAAACATTTAGAAGATTTAAGAAATCCTGCAAAAAAGTTTATTAAAAGTTAACAATAACAACAAAAAAATCCTATTTTACCAACCCTCAATCAACACACCAAAACAATCCCAAGCTATTTTGGTCTTCCATAAACACATTATTATATACCAGTGAAACAATTACTCCCATAGCAACGACCAGTTATAACCCAGACAATATAGTCTCCCAGTTCAACCCCCATTTTATAAAGTCAATATCCTCTCTTACTAAACAAAACTCTCCTACCATCCTCACTACCCCAACCTCACCTAATAACAATACTATATCATCCTCTTCCTAATCAGTCCCAATTAGGACCATACAAAAAAACTACAAAAATTAAAATCAACAACCTTAGCAGCAGACAACTTACCAAGAGAGTACATAAAACTTTATTCTCAAGCTCTAGCCTTCCCTGTTTCTATATTAATTTATCAATCCATAACAAAAAAAAAAAAAACGTCCCAGACATCTGGAAGAAATAATTCATAATTTCACTCCACAAAGGTGGTAATTCTTCTGACTTATTCAACTACAGATCCATTGCTATACTACCACCACTATCAAAAATATTACAAAAATATATCCACTCCCAGCTCCTCAAACATCTTACTCAAAATAATCATCTCTCCATGATCTAGTACAGTTTCTATCCCAGCCATAGCACAATTATTGTTTTTATTAACTTTACCAATGCTATCAACCACAATAGAAGTAATGGCAACCTAGTATCAGTTCTCTTCTTGGAAATGTTAAAGGCCTCTGACACAGTTTTCCACAAAAAGAATTCTTAGTGAACTGTCCTACCTAAGTCTAAATCAGTTATCTCTCACCTGGTTTCATAGCTATTTCACAAATAGACAACAACCAGTAAAATGGAAACAAGAATTCTCCTCTTTCCTTCCAGTCACAGTTGGAATCCCACAAGGATCAAACCTGGGCCCACTTCTATTTAATATGTTGTTGTGTGTTTCGGCTTTTTCCCGGTTAAGGGTCGCCACAGCGGAACACCGGTCCTCTAATGATTGGCAGTAGATTTTTACGTGCCGAGTTGCTGGCCCTGATGTACAACCTTCAACGAAGGTACGCTCATTCACGCATGTCTCCACACAGAAGATGCTCTAGCTGAGAATCAAATAGGACAACGTCTTACTGTGAGGCAACAATGCTACCACAGCACCACCACTTCTTTTTAATATATTTGTACATAAACTCCATACCATCACAAAAAAAGCAAATACAGTTCAGTATGCAGATGATGCAACCCTCATCTGCTCTGTCCCAACTACATATCCTCCAGGAAATCATCCAAGAGTCTTTCTCATCTACTGATTCTTGGTTAGGCACTGCACATCTACTTCTAAATGAAAAAAAAATAATGCTGTTTATATCAAAATAATTCAACACTCAAATAAAAAACAGTTTACATATTGTCTCATCTGACAATACAGAAACTGAAACCATGCCAGAAACCAAATTACTTGAAGTACTCATAGATGAAAAAGTCAGATATGACCAACATATTTTCAATATTCCACACAAAAGCTAGGCTCCCTATATAGAGTAAATCAATATCTTACTGTATCCACAATAAAATCCACTGCAGCAACCAACCTACTCCCATCTCTATTGTACACATCACGCAGCTTCACTAATCTAAACAATATCCTCAAGTCCAAACTTGATGCATGCTATAATAAAATAACAAGATTCTCCACATATTCACACCATAAAACCTACCATTGCACAGCCCTAAAGGACCTAAATTTGCTAAAACTCCCAAATCAGCTAACCTACTCTCTCAACTCACTACTGCCCACAAACGTATCTACAAGCCAGATAAATGCCCCTCTCTAAAAAGCATAACAGTACTACGCAGCAACAACAGAATACTACACACCAATAACAAAGCTCTCCTAGGTATAACTAACTCAAAAAATCTGCTGGAAACTCACTCTGTTCTCACTGTGTCTCAAAACTGTGGAACTCTACTTCAATAGTTGTTATAGCTTACAGAAAATAACAAATGCCTTAAAAGTCTGCTAAAACAGCATCTGCAAGGCACTTGGCTCTGTTCTTGCTCTACACCTGGATAACTTCTGATCCAGAAGAAAATACAAGCTGTAATACCGCTGAAAAAAATGATAGCTGCCCTGTACTAAATTTCCATATGATGATTGTGACATCCCCACTCTAGGCAACTAATCAAGAAGTCTCAATCTCACCACTGACACTGGAGAGAGATGTACACTTGGAATATAAATTGATACACTCAGTACTTTCAGATGCAGACCTCTCTGCATCAAGCATAATTTCCCTTAACAGCATACAGGGACACAGTCATACCGGGGTCTGGATTTCTCTGTCTCCCTCCAGGTCCCCAGTAAGATTCCCCACTGGTACAGCTATAGGGTTAGGTCATCAGCTGAGTGCCTAAGCCAAGTCCTGCAGCACCCTCTCTGTGAAACCAGTGCTTCGTGCTCCTGCTCCAAGTAGCTGACACACACACACACACACACACACTCTTTGAGATTTAATTTTCACACACACACACACACACACACACACACACACACACACACACACACACACACACACACACACACACACACACACACACACACACACACACCTGGGAAAGCCTGGCACAGATTACCTGCCTCTACCAACTTTGCCCAGACTACAAGGTAGATTCACTGCCACTAGTCAGTTACTATAAGACTCTTACAAGGGTCCCCAATTATACTGAGTGAAATCAATATTAATACAAATGGTAATGTTGACCAAACAGCCAGGCTTTCAGGAGTGGCCAGAGTTATCATCAAATATGTGCAAATACCCTCAGAGCTTAAATATTTCTCAAAGGGACCAGCCACAATGAAAAATTTAAATATATTTAATAATAAAAGAACAAGAAAATACTAAATATCTGTTTACAGTAAACACCAGCATTTCAGTCACAGGAGATATTAAAAATAACACCAATGGAAAGATTCACACAGTTATAGAAAAACAGTACCTTTACTCTAACTACATTTTCCTGACTAATCTAAAGAGTTACTCCTCCCTAGTTAAGTTACTTACTGAACAGAGCAAGGCAAGATAATATGGGGGTGAGTAGTCCTTGTTGTCACATCCAAGACTGAATACAGAATGCTGCTGAGACTCCAGTCTCTTCTATTATTAAAACATTATTTCTGTACAGAATGGCATCACATACAGCTGGTCATCTGACTGTTTCCTGCACTATACCCCATCATTAAAAGCTACCAGGGTTTAGTACCTATGTGCTACAATATACACAGAGATTTGCTCAGATGTGGCGCAGCTGCTGGAAGTCAACTCCATAAACCCATTTCACTCTTCCTACAGGAGCTGCAATCTATTCTCTAGCCACGCATTGCATCTCTGACTCCCTTCAAAACTGTGGGATAACTTCTTTATGGATTAACCCATAAAATAATTTAATTTCAAGAATTTCTTTTCCAAAGTCACTTGGAATAACATTTTCCTCTCAGTATATGCTGTTATAATGTATACTCTTAAACAGTTACAATAATGCACGAACATTTATTTTCCTTCCAGCAGGTTACAGTGTTGATGCATTTTAACATAAGCAAACCTCACAAATACATTTTCAGTACAAGCATCTGTACAAATCAGTTTACTATACAAATGACATATAATTATTTACAAAATTCCAGCTAGCTGTGCTGGCATATGTTACAAATTCCACTGCCCTACTTCTCCTGGCATGGCTGGCAGTATCTCCTATCATCACAGTGATTATTACACTTTCCCTTCTATCTACTACTGTAAACATTTAACTGATTATATTTCTTAACTACCTACTCCAACTTAATCCTTGTTCCCCATCATAGTACCACAACTTACTAATTTCAACCTGAATGGCAGTCTTTGTCTTCCCTTGGTTTATTTGTATTTCTGTCTGCTACAACCTTATGCAGATGTACAGGCTATCTCTTATTTTTAATCTTCTTCCTATAGTCACAAATTGAATGATGCAAGATTAGCATTAATCATCTGTTACAGCTAATTATGCATGTAAAAATGTATACATAACCAAAATGAAAATATTACATACAATATAGAAAATCAAAAAATACTGTATACTTCCACGTATATGAATATGGAAGCTTTTCTCTTTGGACCTCCGCTGAAAAAGGGTATCTATGACAGTCAGACTTTCCCGGTCAACAAAAATAAATAAATAAAGGTTGCTCCTTCCCTAACATTTAAAAATACACAATATTTAAAAGATATACAATTAAGAAATGAACACATCCTATCAAACTGTTTCACAGATAAAATACAATGTTTTAAAATGGCAAACCCTATCATTTAACACATCGCTCACGGACATAAATTATCCAATGAAAATTACTGAATCTAACCCAATTAACAAATTTTATACATAAAATTAAAATAAAGACACTTCCCATTAAAATAAACACACTTCCCATTCACTCACATTTATTTAAACATTCCAGACTGGGATGACACTGGCTAGAAAATTCAGGTAATTTAAAACAGGTTAAAAAATACAATTATATATATATATATATATATATATATATATATATATATATATATATATATATACACATCCTGCATTGGCTTACCTACATCTACCCACCATAAAAAACACAAATCCCAACAAAAATGACTACAGCACAACTAAAGCTATAAAGGATGACAACCACAGAAAAGTCTGTACCATTCCTAACATGTTAATTACTAGCTTGATTCCAAAGAGTTAAATCCTCACTCAAATCATTAAAAATAAACACCTTTCACAAATGACTCACATGAATAAATAGCTAAACACACACACACACACACATACACACACACACACACACACACACACACACACACACACACACACACACACACACACAAGCATGTGTAGCTAGGGTTGGGGGGAGGGGTCATCAGCTAACCCAGATGCAAGGTGTTAGGCAGCAGAATTGGCAGATATTTTTTTTGTTTTGCTCTCACAAAGAGAATGAGGGCATAGGTCATTAGTATGTGAGGGTGGAGGGCATCATTGGAGACAGGTGATCTTTTATTTGTTGCTCCCATGTAGTGTGAGGGTGTAGGGCATTAAGATATGTGGACGTAGGGCCAGGTAGAAGTGCCAGATCGGATAAGTGACCCCTTTTCTGCTCTCACGTGATGATGTGAGGTGTAGGGCTTTAGAAACTGGTGCTCCTCCTTACAGAAGGGAGGAGTGCCATATCAAAGAAGAGACTTTTTTTCCTGGCTAGACTGGGGAATGGCACCAGGTGCCAAATACACAAGTGCGTCCATGTTGGCCAATAAATGAAATATAAAAACTAATTAAAATAATACAATCCCAGATATCAGTCATAAATACCCCTTTGGGGTATGTACAGCAGGGCTACATAACAGTGAGGTCACAAGCATACACTACTATACATTTGTCGTTACTCAATAACATATTGTCAAACCAGTGTGAGCCTATCAAACAGATGAATACTTGTACAAGACATAAAGCAACACACTTACTTCACAAAGAAAAGTGCACTGACTGAAAGCAGGTAGCTGCCCCACCAACATTTTAAGGAATAACACACACTCAAAGCTCACTGACATCTTCATAGAAAACAGCAAATCAGAGACACATTACTTGACATATCAACTGTTAGGATCTTTGCAGATAATTGTCAAACTTTTCACCAGTAAGCAACTAAATGTTTGCACAGCTATAACTCAGAAATAGCTGTGCCCAAATTTCTAATCAGCAACATCCCCAGGAATGAGAAACTCCCTTTTAAAACACAGACAATGATAACTTGGAACACTGCCACCCCTATCCATCACACCAGTTAGGCATGACTCAGTAGTTCGCTGTACTCTTGATCAAGGTGATACCAATAGCATTTCAAATCACAAACTCTCAGTAAACGTGCAAGAATTTGCCATTGTATACTAGTTTTCCTTATTACATGTTAAACATCACTTGTGGGAAAAAAGTGTAATACATAAAGCTTTAAATACCTTACAAATCATTCCTCCTCAGCTTAACCCCAGCACAATATACACATGTAGCTTCCCTTAAAGTAATAATTAAAAGTCACTGTTCTTTGTCTTTGTAACACAGAAAATCAGCCAAATGCTTTACAATAAATAAATAAATAAATAAATAAATAAATAATCTCAGACAAAGCAAGCAAACAGAATATATCTACTTCAGTGGATAACAGTTTCTTTCTGTCTAGCTAGTATCATGTCTTCCACAGCAGTCTATTTAAATTTTGTGTAACTTCTGGATACATTACAGTAAAACAAATCTGTTTCAGAATGATCCACAGGCCCACTGCTGGCTAGCATAGTTTCAGGCTGCAGTGACTGCAGCTACAGTGTATTGCCATCAGCCACTCTGTCAACTCAGTTCTATTTCTTTTTGGAGGAGCTTCAGTACTTCTCTGAAATTCTTCAGACTGATTACTGTTTACTACGAGACAAATTCTCAGTGACATACAACTTTCTTGTTATAGGTTAATATACCTGTCTGAAACTTCTTAACACTTCCCTGTTACCAAAAGACACATGTACACATATAAACAGGACACACAGGGACAATACTACACCTTTTACATATCCGTTACTGTACAGGGCAATCGTTCCCACAACCAGAAGTTGTAGATTGTGCGCCTTATGGGGAATCTTCATCCAGCACCATGTAGTTTGCTGTACAGAATTCTCCCACTAGAGAGCAGACCATCCACAATATGAAGTTTTGAGATCCTTTCGAAGCACCAATCTGAGCTGTTGTTGACGCTGAAAAGTTTGTGAATGCAACTTTCTGTTGCTGACTCACTGTCACATGGAGTGCCGGTCTCCATAGGTCTCCTGACGCACCAAAACAGGCTTTGCAAGTACTGGGGAAAAGGTCAGTATAATGGCAGGCAGCAAATAACTGTGTGCATGTGTGTGGGAGAGAGGTATAATAGAACAGAATCAGACTTTTTCAACCACAGAATTCATCTCACAATGGCAGAAGTATCTGTTATGCTGGAAAAATGTAACGGCCACAAGAAGCATTTAAGAAGGTCAAACTCTGTATAAGAACTTTAATAATTAATACAGACGGTTCATTTCAAGGAAGAGGTGATGTAATACACTTCCTTGTTGATACTATATGCACTCCCCAAAAGAAAAAAAGGAACAAAAATGACGTTAATGCTAGCAAACTTTGTTAGATGCTAATTCCTGAATGCAGACTTTTTTTTAACTAACAATATTTATATTTTCCACTAACTGCAAACAAAAAAAACCTAATAGCTGCAGAGGCATGTTTTGTTTCTTTGCCTCTTAATATTTCAGACACTACAAAAGAAATCTGAACAAGGACATCAAAGTATAAAATATGTATGCTCTACCACAACTTATAGATAGAAAAAGAAACTCATAATAGTTATTAGAAACCACTGTGATCCATAGTTGTAATGCAGGATGTTTATGTAAAGATCCTGAGGTAAATCCCTGCAGTTTTAAAGTTGGCAATACTGGACAGGAGGCTCCAGGATTTAACGTTTTTTGACATACAGCACAGATGGCCAATATTGTCCTTGTAGCTGTCTGCTTGCACTGTGTATCAAAAAGCAGCATTTGTTATGAATGGACAAACAATCTGCATTCATACTAAACTTGTACCATTGGAAGTAGAAATCGTGAAGTTTTTTTTTTTTTTTTTTTTTTTTTTTTACGAATGTAACATCTTAGAGAAAATTTAAATCTGACATCATTTGAAAAGGAGACTTGTAATAATGCATGACGATTTCAGTTGCGTTGTACTGGACAGAGCATGAGGGAATACAGGAAAGCTTTAATTTACTCTGCAAGCCCTCCTATTCTTGAGGCCAAGGTATTTCTCTACAATCACAGCTTTGAATATCAGTAAACCAAATGTTTTGCCAGTATGGTTAAAGCTCCTGTGAGGTACAATACTTTTCCAAGGAAACGTGATGCTAAAAAAGCCAGACTTTTTAGTCCTGTGTCTATATGGGTCTCGGATGGTATACAAGTGCTACTTCTTGGTAGCAAGCTTGATATACCTCACATTTTCTTTAATGCATACAAAACTCAGATATCCAGCCAGTTCCATTGTATAGAGGGATAAAGCCTTAACTATGTTATAGGTGACCTAAGTACAAATTTCAACTCAGGTCCCTGTTGGAGATATCAAGGGAAGGATGGATTGAATAGCCACTGCCCATATTAGGGTGAGGGAGGTGGCTCAGGCTTGCCACATGGGTGACACCTAGTAGAATGACTAGGTGTTCCATTCCATGTGAAACCTTGCTTCCTCTCAGAAGGCAGCACACAGTAGCTCTTGGAAAAGCCCCCACAGGCAGGGGAGCTTCATTTCTGGACAGGGAATGCTGCCCTGCATGACCAGCAAGCTGACCTACTACCTACCACCAAATTTTCACCATGGAGTGGATGAGCTGAATGGGATTCCCTGACAAGAACAAATGGGCAACATAGATCTTGTCCAGCGTTCAGGAGTCTGGCTCTCACTTCTATGGAATGAACTGGCAGACTCAGTGCAGTTAGAGGAGCCATCAGGTGTGGTCATGTTGGCATAAAAAATACATCCCTTTCACACCATGCAATAAGGGGTAAACAGAAATGTACACATTGGAAAATGAAGGGGTCAGCGAAATGTAGATGCTGGAACTGATGCTGCACAATATTTAATCATGGTATACTGCAAAGTTGGCAACCTGGCTTTGAATTATGTCAGTTTCCAATTGCAAACTGTGCGACTTCATTCAAGTTATTTAACTTCCTCTTTGCATTTGAACCCCCTCTAAGATCAAGGGGAAAAAAAAGGAAAAAGATGCTTTTAGTACATACAGTCTAGACCAGATGTGGTTAATTTTCATGAAAATATACTGTACAAATAAAGATGGAAAAACACCTAGATATTGATGCTAAGGACATCTGTTCCTGCCATCCCTTCCCACATAGCCAGTCTTCAATATATCGACAACTACCTTCCACAGTAAATGAGCTGCAATACTGTTTCAGTCAAGTTTAGTTAATTCATCTTAAACACCCGTTTGCATAAAGAAATAGAAGGGGCCAGAATCACATACATTTAAACAAGAAAAGTTACAAAGTTGTCCCTGTGTGCCCTGTTTATGCATTGTGAAAACACCACTGCAATAGCTAGTCTTGACAAAATTTGATTTAATCAATGAGCAAACCTCAGTTGGTACAAAATTACACAAATGGGTACAATGTTTTGAGGATTAGGTTACTGCTATTAACGTAAAAGAAAACATGAAATTAAAAGTAATGATGCTAAATATGTATGGAAAAATGTTCAAGTGGCAGCAAAGACTGGCAAATATTTAGAAGTTAAAACTCACAAATTATGAAACTGAAAAACTTAAACCTTTTGAGAAATACAAGTTTAGAACATCAAAGAAACCACATAAACAGCAGATATGTATCAGACAAGATTATGGATGATGTCCAGAAAAAAATTGTACAGTTATGTAAGACACTTACTATAACAGCATACCTTTGAGGAGAAGTCTCTATAACAATAAATCACTGGCTCTGAGTTTTATTGTCTGTGAGGAATTGGTCCTGCCATTTTTTCCAAAGTGAGTTTTCCTAATACCAGTGTTAGCATGCACTCTTTTCAGGCCTTCAAGGTTGGAAATAACCTCCCAAAGGGGAGAGGAATGCTTACTGGAGAGAAATCTAAGAGTCTAAATTAAAAGCTATCACATTAAACTGGAGAAAATACTTTGCAAAATGAAGCAGTACTAATAGAAAAAAAAGTAGTAAATTATATACATATCTCCAGCCATACAAAGAGCTGGAGAGTGGATAACTCTACAGTTAAATTGAACTTTCCTCAAAGATTTCTGTAATAGTACATTTCTTATACAAATGTACTGTCTTCTTCAGGAACTGTAACAGTAAATCATTACATTTAGGTAGAATTTAAAGAGGTAAAGCAGCACCTCTAGAAAGCAACCATTTTGTAGGATCCCTTAGAACACAGCTGTGCCAAAACTTGCACTACATTTAGAATGGCCATCCCATCTATCATGTAGTAGGTTGTAAAAGTACATGCAGAAGACCAAGAAGTAGCTTGTAATAGGTACTGAATGGCAAGTACACTTGAAGAATGCCTCATACTCTTGCAAAATGAGTTGTAACATGGATTTCTAGAGGTTTGTTGTCATCAAAGAAAAAGGCAATACAATTTTACCATGGACCAATCACATGGACAAAGTCTGCTTAGTGATGATCAGGCTTTCTTTTCCTTCTTTAAAAGGCATATAGTGTTGATCTTTTTTCTTTAAGGACTAGGTTCATTAGGCACGTAATATTTCATCTGGCTATGAACAAACAAAACATATAATAAATGTTCTACAGAGTTTTGGTAGTCTACATACAAATATAAGATGAACAGATTGATTTAAAGAAACAGATGTTAACCACTTCTGGCTTGAAAGAAGGGTTGACCTCCAAAGACAGTCTTTCACTGTGGAAAATTATGTAAAGAGGCTTGTACTCTCTTAGTAAGGAAGATTGTGTAAAATGATTTGGACGTTAATGCTAGCAGTTCCGATATCCTAACTAAAGTCAAAACTAAAAGAAAAGGGAGATTTTCAGGAAAGAATCCATGGAGGTAAAGTTAATTTTGTTAACATAAAGTTAAGGTTGAGGTGGAAGGGGGTGATGGAAATGTGTCTTCCTGAAGGCCTTCCTTATAGGACATTTTAAATGAAATTGTTGACAAAAGGGTTAGCTACTACCTGGGTAAAACAGCAATACGTGTTGACAGCCCATTAAAGTGTCCTTTAATCAAGAAACAAGCAAAATATGCTTCAAAGATGTGATTGAAATAATCCAAAATTGTCAATATTGGACAGCTTAGTGGTTCTAGACCTTTTAAAGATCACAAAAAGGAACCCATACTCCTTTTTCTCAGGTTCTTTAGCATAATTTCTCATTCTACAATCACATACTACCATCTTTTATAAAACCATCTTGCTCAACATTCCTATGTCATTACCTTATCCAAATCAAACAAAGATAAAGGAAAGGGCATTCTCCAATACACCCTTCTCCTCCTCACCTATGCTTTTGCTCAGAATCAAAAGGAACATTAAGCCCTTTTAAAATGAATATGCAGAGTCATCTTTCTTCCCCCAAAATACCATCATCATTGCACATCTCATTCTCATGCTATGTGGATCCCAGTTAAAGAACATTCTGATATGTTTTTCTCACTTATTCATAAAATTACTATTCTTGATATCCCACCACTCCAACTAGCATCAGACCTCCACCTTCTAAAGTCAGAAGAAATATAGCCCTTTCACTCCACATATCCGTAATTCTTGTTCTGCTTCTGACTGATCATCTTCAATCCTCATTCCTAATCTCTTAGACACACTGTCAACAGATATTAAGAAAAAACAAGCCAAACTATTCTGTAATAAGCTGATATTTTTTTCTCTCTCTAAAAGAAAAAGCCACTTTGCTCCAGTTTCACAAAACCTGCTCCATCGTAATCTCATTCAATCCCTATTTCTCACCTTTTTTAAATAATTACATTTACTATTCAAATACAATGACTTTTAGTCTGCCCTTTGCCTACTACCATTCTGTTCATCTGCTTTGCAACATGATGCTGCATATATCTAACAATGCAAACATTGCATCCAATATGCAGATGACTCTACACTTATATGCTCTGCCTCATCTGTATCTGAACTTCACTCCCTATCTCAAGACACATTTAACTCTGTAGAACTATGGTTTACAAAACACTGCCTCTTATTAAACCCTAAAAAAACTAAACTTCTCCTTTTTACACCTACCAGTAAATCTCCACCAATAGACTTCTCTGTATCATCCCATGACGGTACACTCATATCCCAAGATAAAACTACCAAACTGCTAGGTATTACCATAGATAATAACCTAAACTTTGATGCCCATATCAACAACATTCTGAAAACTACCAATAAAAAATAGGCTCTGTTTATAGGATTAAATCCTTCCTCACTCCTGCAACTAGAATAACCATTGCCCACACACATCTTATCTCCACCCTTCTTTATGCCTCACCCATATTTACCAATCTGTCAAAAAATAACCTTAAAAAACTAGAAAACTCCTATAATAGCATAGCCAGATTTGCCACAGGTAATCCATATAGAACTCATCACTGTATTAATCTAAAGCATCTTGGATGGCTTGAATTTCACCAGCATCTGAAATATAATCAACTGGCCATCGTCCACAAAATACTTTATCAACCTGACAAAACACCCATCCTAACTAATCTTATTCACCCCTATGATGACCTTAAGTCCCTAAGATCATCACAAAAATCTCTTGTATACATCAACAAATCAAATAATAGAGCTGGAGACTCTCTGTTTTCTATTTCTATTGGAAAAACCTGGAACCTACTTCCCTCTGAACTTCCCACACTTCCCTCTACTACTCTGTTTAAAAATAAGCTTAAGCTCTTCCAGAAAACACACTGGATGTGCCCCTGTTCTAAACCGGACTGACCAACTTATCCATTATTACCTGAATCAATCAACCTTCTTATCTCTGAATCTACTTCTTCTTTCTAACTAATTTGCCTCTATTCTCTAAATCTATTTCATATTAAATACTACTATGCTTCCACTCCATCACAGTCCTAGCTAGTACTGGATTCTTTAAAGTGACTCATATTACTTCTAGATTTATTACCCAACTGCTTCTCCATTTCATTTTCCTTATCTTCCTTTATTACCTACATCGACACTATTGCTTTCTTCTCTTCTCTCAACTAGTACTCTTTAATAACACTTAAATGTAACTTCTTATTAACTATACTAAGTCTATTCAAATATGTGTAACCTTCGTTATGTACTTGTAAATTTGCAGCCTTCTCTGTTCAAGAAAATGTATATGCATTCTAAATATGTATTTTCTGTAGATGTGAACTTTGTTTGAATTGTGTGGACCTTTTCTCCCCAGGCCTCTACTGAAAATGGGCATATATCCAGCTAGACTAGCTCAGTCAACAAATGTAAAATAAAATAAAATCAAGTAATATTCTAATTGTTTTGTCGTGGCTCTGAATGATTGCTTGAATGTTGGCTTTGAAGGGCTGATAAGTCATTTTATTTCAACAGTGCAATGCTTTGTACCTCTTCAAATGCAACACCACTCTGTGGCCAAAATTAGTCTATTTTGAATCAGTCAGCTACTCTGGTCAAAATATGAATAAATAAATGCTCAGTTACCATTATGGTGAGTATGTGACTTCAATGTAAGGTGAAGAATGCAGTACATGACCAGACTGTATCTGTACTGAGCTATTATTACATCAGATATCAAAATCATAACTACTTCTCCTGGAAAAAGATTTTTTTTTTATTTTCTTGTCACTGAAAAATGCATAAAAACTGAAGTTGTTTTGCACTGAAAAAAAAAAAAACTTTATAAGAACTACAACTTTCCCAGTAATGATGAATGAAATGTGTCAAGCTGTATAAACTTTTATCTCCTACTGAAACATACCACAGCCTCGGGAAGTAAAACTGTTTCTTGTACACCCATACAGCCATTTGCAGAGCTTAACTACTTAAATTAATGTGAAGCAATTTATTTTATTTGGGACTGGGATTTTTTGGTGTAGTTTAAAATAAGTTATCTGGATTTAAAATTTTGACCCAGCAGAGGAAGTGGCAGCAGAAAGGAGAGAATTTGTCCTAAAAGGCTGTACTATATTGCAGTGTTGCTTCAATATAGTACACCTTTCTGGAGCTTCTTCAACTGAATGGGACTCTTCCTTCCAAGTTCATAGTGCAGCTGTTCAGTCAATCAGTTGAAGTATATGTTTTCCTCTGCAAGTGTTATATGGATTGTATAAAAATTTGCATGAAGACTGCAACTGAGAAAATAAACTGTGTGAAATGTCAGTGAGCTCATGCCTGCAGACTTATCTGTGTGTTATTTGCAGTTCTGAGTTAGATATATTATAGTCAAATTCAGTTAGTAGACTGTTAGAAGTATTTGCCACATACTTTATAAAAATGTGCAGTTTACATTTTATTGAGGAAGTGCATGCTTATTTGCATATTTAACATTCAGATTATATTATCTAATTGAAGTACATTTCAAAAACCTGTGGTTGTGTTTTTATTAATGAATATAAGAGTAAACTCAAGAAATTGGTGACTTATAACTGTTAACCACAGAAATGGAGCAAAAATCTGTGCAGCCCAAATAAAACTAAGAAAACAACACAAGGCTTACATAATTTTAGAGAATACAAAATCAGAATGTAGTGCAAAATCAGATGAAGTGGCAATAAAACCACTAAGGTATCTAAATTCAAGCCAGCAAATTTCTGAGCCAGAATTTTTTTTATTAAAAACATAAAAAAAGTTAGTTTAATGCTTTTGTCCATCATTTCATGAACTTCATTAGCACTAACTCATTAATAGAAGGCTCATGATCTCATGATTGTAAATCGTTAGATTTGATCAAATGACAATTCATAAATTGATTTCAAAAATTTAAAGGAACATTGATTAAAAAGAAGTAAGGGAAACATGCACCATGAAATATATAATGTAGATATTATTTACATGATACACACACACACACACACACACACACACACACATATATATATATATATATATATATATATATATATGTGTGTGTGTGTGTGTAATAAATTCCAACCTTTTCAAAGTTTAGCTGCTCTCAACTTTAAAATGAGTAACAATTACATTAAATATTTCATGGTGGGCGTTTTCTTTACCTATTTTAATGAATGTGCTTTTAATTTTTTTAAAATCACTTTATGAATTGTCATGTGATCAAATCCAATGTTTTATAATGGTGAGCTTTCTATTAATGAGTTAGTTCTGATGAAGTCTGTTTCAATGGTGGACAAAAGCTCTAAACTAACATAGTTTTATGTTTTTTACTAAACAAATGCTAGCTTGAATTGAGATACATCAGCGGTTTTACTGCCATTTTCTCTGATTTTGCACTATATTCTGCTTTTGTATGACTTATAATTTTTGGCATCCACCTTCAGAACAGACCAATTGTTATCTACCAAAAGTGAAAGTATGTCTGGCTTATTTTAAGAATGCATAGTGTTTGTGACCCTGATGTGCTGCATTGATCTGGCTAGTGGCAGTGGGTTACTGCAAAAGCAGGAAGGAGCAGCTGTACTAAAAAGGTATTAGGCCTCTTGAAAATCTGTGTGTGTGTGTGTGTGTGTGTGTGTGTGTGTGTGTGTGTGTGTGTGTGTGTGTGTGTGTGTGTGTGTGTTTGTGTGTGAGTGAATGCAATAGATTTTAGGCAAGTCAGAGCTAGTTAGACTTCACTGTAAGGCACTGGACTAAGAGGAAGGTGGGATAACCCTGTTTATTCAGTGCTTATATCTCTGCTTTTACCTGTATAGTGTGCAGACCATTTGGGTATGGCTGGTATTTGTCATAGACCAAGGCAGCAGTATTCATTTGCAAAATGCTCTTAAAGGTCAGTCACCTCTTGATGCTTTATTATTATTATTATTATTTATTATTTATTTATTAACATTTGTTGACTGGGAAAGTCCACTGGGTCAGAGACCCATTTTAAGTGGAGGCCCGGGGAGAAAAGCTCCACAAGCAAAATACAAAGGAACACAATAGTTAAACACAATGTGACAATGTTAGTGATATAACAGGAAGAAAAACACATAGAATATATACACACCCTGAAGATATGACCGGTGAAAAATAAAACAAGAAGTTTACAATTGAATAGTACTGCTACATCCTTTCCTTCTTTGGTGAGATTCCAGTCTCCTATATAGTAAAAGTACACTAATAAATGTGAAGACTGGGTTTTTGCAAAGATTTTGTTGTTATAGTATTTGGAGAAGTATATTGTTTAAGGTGGTTTGCTTTTGAGGCAGGAGCAGGATGGACTGTCTAGATAATGTGTTTTTAGGGTTGCCTTAAAAGTTTTTTGGTGATCAATTTGGGTTATTTCAGATGGAAGGTTATTCCATAGCTTAGCTATGGTATGGGAGAACAGGCATTGTCCAGCTCTTTTGTTGGCTTTGGCTACTGTAAGCATCAGTTTACAGGAAGATCTTAGTGTTCTAGTGGGGGTGTATGTTTGTAGGATTGAGGTAAGGGCAGTCGTATGGTTTAGAAATCAGTTTGTGGGCTAAGATTAGTTGGGTGTATTGCAGATGGTGGGAAAGCTCTAGCCATCTTAGTTCAGTGATGGCATGGCAGTGATGAGAGCGGTAAGGTTTTCCGGAGGTGAATTTGGCTATTTTGTTATAACATGATTGTAATTTATTACTAAGGGTTGTGTGCAGGTTAGTGAAAATGGCACTACCATATAAAAGGGAGGGGATGAGTAGGGTATTGGCTAGTTTTATTTTGGTATATTTATCCAGGTAGAGTTTGTGATGGTATAGTTTACCTAGTTTGAAATGGGTTTTCTTGACTGCAGTTAGGATGTGTTGTTCATATGTGAGTTTATCATCTGTTATACCTAGCAATTTGGCTGTTTTCACTAGTTCAATTTCTGTGCCATCTTTAGCCAGGATTTTAAAGTCAATGTTGGGTGGTTTTGTTGAGAAAATGAAAAGTTTAGTTTTTTGGGGGTTTAGCATTAGTTGTGCATTAATAAGCCATGATTCAATAGAAGTAAAAGCCTGTTGTGTAAGTGTGATGAGGTCTGAGAAAGTTTTAGAGGTGGATATAAGTGTTGAGTCATCGGCGTACTGGATGATGTTTTGGATTAGGGGGGCTTTGTGCAGGTCATTGATGAAGATATTGAACAGTAGTGGACCTAAAATGGATCCCTGTGGTACTCCTATATTGTTAGGTTGGTACTCAGATTGCACATTTAACCATTTTACAGATTGTTCCCTGTTCTGTAAGTAGGAGGTAAACCAGCTGAGGGATTTTGGGGAGCAACCTAGTGTTGATCGTCGGTTTACTAGTTTAGCATGTGACACTGTGTCAAAGGCCTTAGATAGGTCTAGTAGGATTACTGAGGTAGGATGGCCTGCATCCAAAGCTTTGTTGACAGATTCGGTGAAAGATAATAGGGCAGTAATGGTGCTATGCCCTGGCCGGAAACCATGTTGGGTAGGGGATAGAAGAGCATTATTTGAGAGGTGTTTAAGTAGTTGTGAGTGAACACATTTTTCCAAGATTTTAGATAGAGGGGAGAGTACAGAGATAGGGTGGTAGTTGGAAAGATCATGGGAGTTACCCCCTATGTGTAGTGGGGTATTGATGGATCTTTTCCATAGGAGAGGAACATAAGATTCAGTGAGAGAGAGGTTTATAAGAATGGTAACTGGATATGCTATTGAGCTAGCTGTTATTTGCAGATATTCTGGGGGAAGGTTATCTGCAAAGAGAGAGCAAGGTTTGAGTGGTTTTAGGAATTTCAAAATCAGAGAGGTGGGTACAGGTTGAATAGTGAAGGAGTTGCCTGGCTGTGTAGTGGGGGTGTGTTCCGTTGGGGTTGGGATGTGTACATTTGAGCTGGATGGGCAGTCTTTGAGTAGCTTTTGGATGGTAGAGATGAAGTGGGTATTAAAGGCTTGGGAGATTTCTTGTGGGCTTTTTTTCTGGTGCAGGGGATGGGTTTTGGATGGTGCCTGGGTTAAAGATAGAGGAGACAGGTTTCCAAAAATGTTTGGGATTGTTATATGAGGTGGATAGTTTATCACAGAAATAATCTTTTTTACCTTGTATTACTAGCTTTTTTGATTTGTTGAGGAGTTGTTTGTAGTGGAGTTCATTTTGTTGTGTTCTGTCTCTCAGCCAAATTTCCAATGCTTTGTTTCTAAGAGACATAGTTTGTTTGGTTATTCTTGTTAACCAGGGGCTATTGTTAATTTTGGTTTGTTTAGTATGCATAGGAGCTAGGCTATTCAGAGTATTTAAAAAGAGTTTGTTAAAATAGTCAACGGCTACATCTAAAGGGAGTGTTTTTAGTGGGTTCCAGTTTTGGGAGTTTAAAATATTTATAAAGTTTTCCTGGTTAAAGTGGGCAAGGTTCCTGGAGGTTTTATACAAGTGCATTTTGACTGCATGAGGGTGAGTTCTATAGGTATATGCTGGAAGGTGGTCACTTAATGTGTTTGGTAGGGTTCCGGAGTTGCAGTAGTTTAGGGGATGTGTTACATGTATCCAGTCTAGGGTTGATTCAGAGTTTGTAGTCAGGCCATGAGTGGGTGTAGTGATGAGTTGGGTAAAACTGTGAAGGTTTATGCTGTTTACTGGAGAGGGGGAGTCTAAGTTTAGCCAATTAATATTGGTGTCTCCTAGTATTATAGTTTCAACAAAAAACAAGTAATCTCTGTGGTATACCCGAAGTCTCAAAACAACCGACTCAAGTGTAGTGGGTCCAAAAACAAAACAGTGTAAGAAACTTCTCTGTATCTCTGTGTGGAAGATTGTCAGTCCATATATTTCTAGTTAATCACTGTATATTAATCAGATCAAACAATAGTAGTAGAAGTAGTGAACTTAAGCTTGTCTTAAGTCAAAACAAAACAAAAAATAATAATAGAAAATATATAATTGTACAGCATTACTAAGTATTCGGAAGTAATCCAAGCAAGGCAGGCAATCTGTTTCCAGTCGAAAATCCTTTATTAAGTACACAGACAAGCGATCCAAGTAAAACAAAAATAGAGTAATAATTTCCTCACAAGTTTTCTAAATATATATATATATATATATATATATATATATATATATATATATACTTTTTATCAGGCATGGGAGTGGTTTATTGTGCTGTAAAACAAAGTGTTATTGGTACACATTTTAAATTCACATCCCTTCCCCCATCAGTGTGACATTCAAGCTGGTCCTGCCCTACTTAGTAGTTGTCATAATAATATATAGCCCTTATATACTTTAAATAAAATTTAAAATGATGTGGTACCTCTTATTTAACCAGATTATTAAGTAGATTATTAAGTCTGTGATTGTATCCAAGACAATAAACTACATGGCTGGAAATATATCAACCTTAGTTCATTTGGCAATCAAAATATATATATAAATATATACATATACATTTTGCATGTAAAAATCAATTTCTATTTTCATAATCTATTGTTAACAAAGATTGCTTTCGTCCTTCTAGATTTCGTCAGGTCTGTGTACAAGAACCATAAAACCAATCTATAAAAAGATATATAATTGTATAATTAGTTAGTATTGTTATTACACATCATTTTGAATAAAGTGGAAAAAATAACAAGAAAAAAATAAAAATATGAAAAATGTATGTATGATGATGGAAACAAAATATACACTTAAATTTCAACTGATTTAAAATGGTATTTAAAACCAATTTGTAGAATAAAATAAAATAAAATACAATTAGTCATGCAACAAGCTGCAAGGAGTCACCTTCACACACAATAAAGATGTCATCAATAAAACATAAATAGCATGTGATATGCTGCATGTAGTCTGTGTTTAACACAAAGTCCTCCTCCCATTTGCCCAGGGCTATGTTAGCTATGCTGGCAGCTTGGAGATTTTATCACTTACCTCAATCAAACAACCCCCTTCCTGAAGTTTACCTCTTCCCATAGCTGTACTTCAACCACTTTCTTAGATATGCAGATTACCAAGGGCACCAACAATAACAGAATCACCACTGATCTATTCAGAAAACCAATGAGGTTTAACTTATTACTCCACAGTAAAAGTCTACATCCTACAAAAAACAAGTATAATGTAGTGAAGTTCCAAGGCTATAGATTTAGCTAGAATTACCGCAGAGATTGAACCATTTCTGAGAAACCTGAACAACTTAGAGAATTATATTCTAGTGAGAGGCTATGAAAGTCAGATGTTAAAAAACATCCTGGAACCCATTATAGAACTAAAAAGGACTGAAGCACCTTCACTCAACCTCCTCAGTAGAAAAATATTAAGTAATTCCACAGAGAATAACAAATGCAAAAATAGCTGCATCCTGACATACACTTCGGATTATCACAGTATCAAAAAAATTATTGAAGAAAACTGGGACATTGTCACAGGAAACCCTTTTCTGATTAACATCTTAGGTGAAGCCCCATCATTTGTTTATAGGAAGGCCAGGAACATTAGAAGTTTTGTTGAATTTAAACCTAGACCATATGAGAAAAGCACTAAAAGATGTGAAACTAACTGTACATTTTGTATATTTATATAGCAAGGTGATAGTTTTTATTGCCCTTATTTAAATAAGATCATTAAAACCAGTGCAGGGGGTGACTGTAACACTACAAAAGTAATTTACAGGGCACAGTGCAATGAATGTGATGTATTCTATGTGGGCAAGACTGCAAATAAACTGAAGCGTAGGACTTCATATCATCTGTCAGAAATCCGCTCTGGATGTAAAAATAATGCACTAGCCAAACACCTTTCTCTTCATAAAAGACACACAGGTTTTAAGTTCCAGATCCTGGCTCGCATAGACATGGGTGATCTTGAAGGAGACATCCCGAATATTCTGGAGAAACATGAAACCATGGCAATTAAAGCTGAACTCTTTTAGGAAGCCTGGACTAAACTACTACTGTTCAATTAAAAGTACACTGGCACATTGTTTACATGACTAATTGTATTTTATTTTATTTTATTCTACAAATTGGTTTTAAATACTATTTTAAATCAGTTGAAATTTAAGTGTATATTTTGTTTCCGTCATCATACATACATCTTTTCTTATTTTTATTTTTTTCTAGTTATTTTTTCCACTTTATTCAAAATGATGTGTAATAACAATACTAACTAATTATACAATTATATATATTTTTAGAGATTGTTTTTAGGGTTCTTGTACACAGACCTGAAAATGTATATGTGTATATATATATATATATATATATATATATATATATATATATATATATATATATTGTCTTGGGTACAATCACAGACTTAATAATCTACTTAATAATCTGGTTAAATAAGAGGTACCACATCATTACAAATTTTATTTAAAGTACATAAGGGTTATATATTATTATGACAGCTACTAAGTAGGGCAGAACCAGCTTGAATGTCACACTGATGGGGGAAGGGATGTGAATTTAACATGTGTACCAATAACACTTTGTTTTACAGCACAATAAACCACTCCAATGCCTGATAAAAAGTATATATATATATATATATATATATATATATATATATATATATATATATATATTTAGAAAGCTTGTGAGGAAATTATTACTCTATTTTTGTTTTACTTGGATCACTTGTCTGTGTACTTAAGAAAGGATTTTCCACTGGAAACAGACTGCCTGCCTTGCTTGGATTACTTTTGAATACTTAGTAATGCTGTACATTTATATATTTTCTATTATTATTTTTTTGTTTTGTTTTGACTTAAGACGAGTTTAAGTTCGCTACTTCTACTACTACTGTTGTCTGATCTGATTAATATACAGTGATTAACTAGAAATATATGGACTGACAATCTTACACACAGAGAAGTTTCTTACACTGTCTAGTATTATAGTTTCATGCAGTATATTCTGATTTAGCCAAGATAACATGTTTTCGAGTATGTGGATATTGTGGCCTGGGGGAATATAAATAACTGCTATGCATATTTGTTTGTTCCTATTTATGTGAAAGGATGTGAGTAGTAGCTCTACGTTACCAAAAGAGGGGACAGATTTTGCATAGGTTGTTATTTGTAGTAAGTTTTTATAGATTAATGCTACACCTCCTCCCTTTTTATGAAGTCTGTCTGAACGAATTATATAACCTGGATGGGCAACTTCAGTGTCAGCAATGTGTGGTTTCAGCCATGTTTCTGTTACTGCAATAATGTTTAGGGTGTGAGCAGCTAGCCAGGCATGGAACTCAGTAGTTTTATTGCAAATGTTGCAAATGTTTATATTCATTAGGTGAAGTGTGTGTTGAGATACTGGATTAGCTAGCTTAGTGGTAGATTCACCACCCTAACAGGTACAGGCAAGAAGAATCTGAGGGTATTGTTACTCAATGCTAGAAGTCTAAACCTCAAAATGCACTCTCTCGAGGCACTCCTTAAAATGGAGAACATCGACATCTGTGCAGTGACAGAGACCTGGTTCAAAGCTCCAGAGAATACCCCTGTATTACCAGGCTATAATTCATACCACACCTTTTGGCCACCTAACCTGGACCGAAACACTAAAGGCGGAAGCGTGTCCATATTCATTAAGGATATCCACACCTCCAGGCTAGTTGCTCAGCATAATGCATCCGAAATTATCCAAGTGCAACTAACTCTGGGCAAGACCGCAATCCAAATTGTAGCTTGCTACAGATCCCCCACCATGCCCCAGGATTCCCACTCTTCATTTCTTGATACACTGGAAAGTATTACAGTACAACCTAACACCCTAATAATGGGCAATTTCAACTACCCTACCATTAACTGGGAAAACTACTCATGTACCAACTCTTGTGCTCAACATTTTCTGGAATTCATAAATTCCAATGCCATGGATCAACTTATCCACACCCCCACCAGGGGCAGCAATATCCTAGACCTGGTTATTACCAACATGGGCAACCAGTGCTCCACACCAGAGGTCAGTTCCTCGTTGGTCAGATCCGACCACAAGCTAATCACCCTACCTAGACATCCACATCCCTCTCCCACCCCCCATTAGGGAAACCACAGTAAAAAATTTCTCCAAAGCCAACTTCACGCTTCTTAAGACAGAAGTGGCAAACTTCACAACACCCATGCTGACGGACAATAGAGGTATGACTGCTGAGTCCTACACAAATGCACTTTATAAGCACTTACACGAGTGCATGGATTGTGCAATCCCTAACAGAACCAAGATGCTATCCTCCAAAAAAAGGAAGCCAATCTGGTGGTCCCCTGTCATAAACAAACTCTACAACAGAAGAAAGAAACTGCTGCAAAAAAGAGTAAAATCCCATGATTGGAGAAACTCCCTGGTCAGCCTTAGTAAGAAGTTGAGATCCCTCATAAAATCCTCCAAAGCTAGTTATGAAAACAAAATCACCACTGACTCTAAAGGCAACCACAAAGCATTATATAGCTATGTCAAGAATCTCAGTGGCAACACTCAGATCTGCTCTGAGTTACAGCACAATGGCACTAAATATACAGAACCAACTGATATTGCCAACATCCTGGCAGATAGGTTCAGTGCTAACTTTACCCCTCTGTCATCCCCTAAAGGGTCCATCTCTATACCAGAAGAATGCAAAAGTTCCTGTAATCATGGCTGCACAGGTAAAAAACACACTATCCAAAGCCAGGAACACAGCATCCATGGGACCTGACGACATCCCAGGCTGTGTTCTACATGAACTACAGAACAAACTGGCACCCCCACCTATGTACCATGTTCAATCATAGCCTCACCTCAGGCTATGTGCCCACTGAATGGCGCACAGCAACAGTTATCGCACTCCACAAAGGGGGAGCTACCACAGACCCCGGAAACTACCACCCCATTAGCCTAACGAGCCTGGTCTGCAAGGCTATGGAGTGTATCATCATGGAACTTATAAATAATGACATTGGTAATCTCCAAACTCAGGACCCCACCCAGTTTGGGTTTGTAAAAGGCAGATCATGTCTCCTAAACCTGATAGACTTTTTTGAAGCAGTTACCAAAGCCGTAGATGAGGGTAAGGTGGTTCACACAGCCTATCTAGATCTCGCCAAGGCTTTTGACACCATCCCCCACTCTAGAATTATAGATAAACTCACTAAACTAGGTATAAATCCCTATGTCACAAGATGGGTTGCCAAATGGCTCACTGACAGAACCCACACTGTGAAAGTAGCAGACTCCAAATCCAACTTCAGACCAGTGACAACTAGAGTACCACAGGGTTCAGTTCTGGGTCCTCTGCTGTTTGGTATCTACTTTTCTGAAGTACAGGCCAACACAGAAGGTCTTTGGCTAATGAAGTTTGCAGATGACTGCACACTAGGAGCCATAATCAAACCTCCAAAAGATGTGGACATCCTACAAAAAGGCCTCACTGAGACAGATGCCTGGTGTCAAAGCCATGGCCTCAAGCTCAATGCCAAAAAGTGCATCGTCATCCCTTTTGGTAAAAGCTCAGTACCCATGAACTACCACATATGTGGTAGTCTACTTAACACTGAAAGTGTGCTAAGAGACCTTGGGACAAAGGTGGACAGTAGTCTCTCCTTTGATAATCACATCACCACAGTAGTCAGGAAATCCTTCTATGTGGCACACCTCATCACAAAATGTTTCTCATCCAGGAAAAAAGAGGTCATTGTTCCCCTCTACTTGTCACTCATTAGACCCATTATAGAGTACAATGCCCCTTTTGATATGTACCTCACAAGACATCTACAACAACTGGAAAGGCCACAGAAATACCTCACAAAGAGGATTACCGGCCTCAAAGAGATGCCCTATGCAGACCGTCTCAAAAAACTGCAGCTTTACTCCATTGCATATCACCTACTCAGAGGCGATCTCTGCCTAACACACAAAGCTATGTCAAACCCAGAGCTTTTAGACATGCTCCACTTAAAGAAATCCCAATCCCTATGAGCTACACGCTCTAGGGACCTAAACCTCGTCACCACAATAAACAGAACATGCTGGAGGGATAGATTCCTGTCCCAGAGACTTCCCATACTCTGGAAAAAACTACCTATCTATATCAAACAAAGCTCCTTATTAGCACTGTTCAAGAAAAATCTTGATGATTGGATGGGAGATAGGAAATTCACCCTGGGGATCACTTCTGTGGCTCTGCTCGACAGTGGCACAGGAAAATAATTTTCTTGGGTGGCAAAAGCCAGGGTACATTTGGCTAGGCTTATATAGGCCCTAGGGCCAATAGCCTAGTACCTACCTATGAACCTATGAATGGGTATGGGGAAACATTTGGTCAGCTTGGCTGTCAGTGGATGTATAAATATTGATTGGGCCTGGATTTGGGTGTATATCTCCACATTGTTTTAATGTGTGGAGTTGATAGAATATGCTGTGAGATTGTTGTTTATCTGAGGTGGGCTTGTAATGTAGTACTAGACAAATTTTAAATTTGGAGGTAGGCGGTAGTAGTTTTAATCTGTCTGAAGTGATGGTATTACTTGCTAGTAGAGAGGTGTAGATGTCTGAATAACTAAGTTTAAGTTGTATGGGAAGAGTTTGTGTGCTGCTACTGGTTGGTGGGGGGTATATGGTTACATGTATGGATGTGGTTTGTATTAAGAGTAGTGTGAAGATGTGGAGTATACAGGGAATAATACTAAATAAGTGATGGTAAGTGTGGAATGGAGGGGCCATGATGACTGAGAAGTTATGTGGGTGTGGTTGATAGGGTGGGACTTGTGGTTTGATTATGTTGGAGGTGGTTAATTGGAGGAAGGTGAGAGAGTGTGGGGTTATGGAGAGAGATAAATGTAATGAGGACGGGGTGGGTGGGAATGGGGGTAGGGTAGCAAAGTGAGCCCAGAGCGAAGCGGAGGGTGAACAGAGCAGGGCAGAGCCTGAGAGAAAGTTAACTTACTAGTCATAGAGGAATACCGGGTGAGCGTTTCGTTAGCACTTCTATTTGGTGCAGGCAGTGAAATCAGCAGTAGAATTAGAATGGACCATTAGGAGGAGTGGACAAGGTAATCAGAGTGAAGGATCAGGTAACTAGAGGGTGGACAGCTGGGACCAGTGGCATCCCGAGGTAGCGTACTCACAGGGGGCTACAGCTTACAGCAGTTACTTAATTAGTTAGGCTATCCTGAAACATAAAAGACTGCACTGCATACTTTACTTTAAAAATGTTTTCAGTTGCAGTCTGCGCTTTGGTTGGGGAGCTGAAATCGAGAGTAGGATAGTCGGCAGCTGGACGCACTTTCAGAGGGTGCAGAGTATTTGGGCTGGAAGCTCCAGAAGGAAAAGTAGAAAGAAGAGTGGAGAGAAGCAATTTAGTTACATCAATTCACAATTAGACATCAGAGCAAGTTGCTAGTGTTTAGTTTAGGCAATTAAAGTACATTCAGAATTAGATATCTATAGGCATCAAATAGTCTATATTGCCAAAATTAATTACAGTTCAAGCTGGTCTTATTTTCTTAATGCTCTGTTCACATTAGGAGACTAGAAGGACTATATAACAGCAAAGCATTTAGTCGTTCTACACTGTATCATGAAACAATATTCCAGACTTCAAATTTACTTCAGCAGTGGTTTCATTGGATCAAGTATTGGCTATTGTCTTCCTAAATCAGTTTTCAGTCTCACTAAGCACAGTAGCTATCGCTCTACACTTTTCTAGATTAGTTACACGGTAATCACATTGATGCTACTTCAGCAAACTGCAGCTAGACATCATGTGAGTGTAACTATAACATAGTCATTATACAGAGGCTCTATCAACAACATACAAATAGTACACCAGGTTAGTGAATAGTGTCAGTCTAACTGAATCTCCACAGAGTTCGTTTAAGACAAAACTCGACTTGGAATATTACAATACCCGACCTTAAACATTTACACCACAAATTTCCTTGTAATCAACACCTTTTACATTGTTCTAGTGTAACTTATGAATGTAAGGTAAAACAACTCATGGGGCAGGAGCCAGAGACCTTACCTGAAATACCTCAAGGGAATCGGAGCTACTCATCCTGGGAGGGTAAAATTCAAATATGGTGCCACGGGTAGGTATTATTATTATTATTATTATTATTATTATTATTATTATTTTGACTAACTGCTGGTGGTGTGGAGGTAAATACCCTATGATATCATAAGCAAATCTCCTGTGGTTTAGACTACTTCAGCAGTAAGATAAATTTAAAGCTGTAAGAATAGAGTGGTAGACTTTGGTATAAATTGTACCTAACTATCCAAGTAGAATTCCCTGAAAAGTTTTCTAAAAGCTGTCAGAGGGGAACTGATGTGTGTAGCAATGAAATGAGGTGTTTTACAGACAAGTGGCAATGACAGGCCACACCCCCCCAACTATATATACTAACTCCAGGATCACACTATAGTGGAGAAAAAGGCATATACCTTTTACTTGCCTTACAGTACTCTACACAGTGCCAGTAGTTCACTTCAGTGAAATGAGTTTTCAGTAATTTGAGCTTTCAGCAATTTGGTGAGGGTGAATTGAAATTCAGTGAAATGAATTTTCAATGAAACAAAGTAGACAACCTATATATATATATATATATATATATATATATATATATATATATATATATATATATATATATGTTTAAATCATGAAAGCTTACATTTTTAAAGACTGAAATATCGAGACTGGAAGACTGACTTTTGAAAATCAAGAAACTGCACAATACTGAGTCAGAGAATACCAGATCTGTGAAGGTTGGTATTGTGTTGTGATTGAGTAGTGTGGTATCTCTTTAAGAAATGGTGCATTTTAGTTAATGTACGTGGTAGACATTATGTGTACTGGTGAAGGTAATTTTTGAGATTGTTTTTTAAAAGGTATCAAGTGAAGGGTAAGGAAGATTTTACTGTTGAGTGTGGGATTCATATGTTTGTAAGTAATTTGTGTGACTGTTGTTTGCAGTGCTGGGACAAGTGAGTGGGAGTGGATGTGTTTGTGTTGGCAGGATGCAGTTGCTTAGGGAAGGGAGAGGTACGTGTGTTTGAAAGTGTTTGGATATGTGTTATGGAGATCGTGGTACCATGGGGATAAGGAAATTTACCTTTCCTCCACTGTAGTGCAATCTTGGAGTTAATATATTAAATTTGCAGGAGGGCTTGCTCCCTTGGTTAAATGTAGAGAAGTTGGCAGTGGTTTATTTTGCATGTTTTGGGTTGTGTTTTATGGTGTAGGGTGGTAGGTTTATGTTTGGATTATGATTTTTGATATTTTGTGAGTCAATATTACAGACATTCGGTATATGTTGTAGTTTCGTACTTTTGGTCTTGGTTTTCCGGTCTTACAGTGGGGAAAAAGGCATATACCTTTTACTTGTCTTATAGTACTCTACACAGTGCCAGTACTTCACTTCAGTGAAATGAGTTTTCAGTAATTTGAGCTTTTAGCGATTTGGTGAGGGTGAAATGAAATTCAGTGAAATGAGTTTTCAATGAAAGAAAGTAGACTCCCTGTATATATATATATATATATATATATATATATATATATATATATATATACTTTTAAATCATGAAAGCTTACATTTTTGAAGACTGAAATATTGAGACTGGAAGAATGACTTCTGAAAATCTTGAAACTGCACAATATTGAGTCAGGGAATACGAATACCAGATCTGTAGTGCAATCTTGGAGTTAATATATTAAATTTGCAGGAGGGCTTGCTCCCTTGGTTAAATGTAGAGAAGTTGGAAGTGGTGCATTTTAGTTAATGTACGTGGCGGACATTATGTGTACTGGTGAATGTAATTTTTGAGGCTGTTTTTTAAAAGGTATCAAGTGAAGGGTAAAGAAGATTTTATTGTTGAGTGTGGGGTTCATATGTTTGTAAGTAAGTTGTTTGACTCTTGTTTGCAGTGTTGGGACAAGTGAGTGGGAGTGGATGCGTTTGTGTTGGCAGGATGCAAGTGTTTAGGGAAGGGAGAGGTACGTGTGTTTGAAAGTGTTTGGATATGTGTTATGGAGATCGTGGTACAGTGTGGATAAGGAAATTTGCCTTTCATCCACTGTAGTGCAATCTTGGAGTTAGCATATTAAATTTGCAGGGGGGGCTTGCTCCCTTGGTTAAATATAGCGAAGTCAGCAGTGGTTTATTTTGCACGTTTTGGGTTGTGTTTTATGGTGTAGGGTGGTAGGTTTATGTCTGGATTATGATTTTTGATATTTTGTGAGTCAATATTACAGACATTCGGTATATTTCATTGGACTAGGGAAGTTTTTTTCCTTTGGAAGTATATCATCAAACCTCCCTGTGCTGACCGTATCAATTTAGTGTAGAGCTAGTTTTCAGCACTGATCTACACTTAAATCCTTAGTGGAAGAATGGGCTGTGTGGTGTATTTTGAACAAGACTACCCAAGCATAGCTCCATGAAACATTTGCTAAATCCTTTCAAAGGTTAACTGACATGTGACTTTTATGCATAGCTACCAAATGCATGGTTTTACAGGCACATGACAGTAAGTCTGGAATGTTGCATAACATTTGGTTTCTATCAGGGCTTTGTATATGAATACTGTTCTGAGTGATAGATGCAATGTCTAGAACATATCTCTGCTGAGCTGCTATTAAGAAGTAAATATATTTTCTCCTGAGTAGGAATGTCTTCTGTAACTGGATTTATGCTTTCGTTACCACCCCCCACCATACATTTAGGCCCAAGCACAGGCATATATAATATATAAAGTTGTGTAAATGTCATAATACCTGGAGTCACCAACTAATTAAATTCTGTCACTCAGAGTCAAGACAAAAATTTGAGAGAAGTTTGCTAGAAGAATCTCAGCGATATTGTCTTACTTTGTTATACATCGGCAGCAGGTGTACAAAGCCATTTCACTATTAAGTTTTTGTGTACATTTTTTAGCTTACAAACTCAGTATATATCTGAACCATATAATTAGTGTTCTTGCAATATAAAAAAATAAAAAGTCACAGCTGAAAAAATAATAGTTTTCTGTCATTTTAAATGCGATAGCAAAAATACAGATTTTACTACTGAAACACACACACACACACACACACGCGCGCACACACGCACGCGCACACACACACATTTGAGATTTTTCTCCTTGCCCTTTAACACTATTAGCTCATATTCTGTCCTGCATAAGTATCCATGTTTCATACCCTCGCAGTTTTATAAGAAAATCTGGAATTATTATAAGGTCATATTAAGATTAGAAAGAATGACCTTTAAAAACTGACAAAGTACAAAATCAACGGACTATTCACTTTAAATTAATAAAAAAAGTGTAGCTGCAAATTCTCTCTCTCACAGACACACACACACACACACACACACACATATATATATATATATATATATATATATATATATATATATATTTATTTATTTATACAGTGGATATAAAAAGTTTACATACCCCTGTTAAAATGCCAGGTTTTTGTGATATAAAAAATGAGACCACAATAAATAATTTCAATACTTTTCCCCACCTTTAATGTGACCTAAAACCTGTACAATTCAATTGAAGAACAAACAAATCTGTTAGGGGAAAAAATATAAAAAATAAAAAACGTACAATACGCTGGGTGCATAAATGTGCACACCCTTAAACTAATACTTTCTTGTGTGTGCACACCATTAAACTAATAATTTGCTGAAGCACCTTTTGGTTTAATTACAACATTCATTTTTCTTAGTAAGAGTCTTATCAGTCTGGCACATCTTGACTTAATATTTGCCCACTCTTCCTTACAAAACCGCTCCAAATCTGTTAGATTGTGAGGACATCTCTTCTGCACATCCCTCTTCAAGTCATCCCACAGATTTTGTATTGGATTTAGGTCAGGGCTCTGGATGGGCCATTCCAAAACTTTAATTTTATTGTGATGAAGCCATTCTTTTGTTGATCTGGATGTATGCTTGGGGTCATTGTTGTGTTGAAAGGTGAAATTCCTCTTCATCTTCAGCTTTCTAGCAGACGGCTGAAGGCTTTGGGCCAAAAGTGACTGGTATTTGGAACTGCTCATAATTCTCTCCATCTTGACTAAAGCCCCAGTTCCAGCTGAAGAAAACCAACCCCAAAGCATGATACTGCCATCACCATGCTTCACCTTGGGGATGGTGTTCTTTTGGTGATGGAAAGTGTTGTTTTTGCGTAAGATGTACCTTTTGGAATTGTGGGCAAAAAGATCAACCTTGGTCTCATCAGACCATAACACATTTTCCCACATGGTTTTGGGAGACGATGTATTGTTTTGCAAATTTTAGCCAGGCCTGGATGTTTTTCTGTATAAGAAAAGGCTTTTGTCTTGCAACCCCACCCCATAGTCCAGACATATGGAGAACAGGGGAGATTGTTGTCACATGTAGTACACAACCAGTACTTGCCAGAAATTCCTGCAGCTCCTTCAGTGTTGCTGTGGGTCTCTTGGCAGCCTCCCTGACCAGTTTTCGTCTTGTCTTTTCATCAATTTTGGAGGGACGTCCAGTTCTTTGCAATGTCACTGCTGTCTCATATTTTCTCCACTTTTTGATGACTGTCTTCACTGTGTTCCATGGTATAGCCAATGCTGTGGACATTTTTTGTACCCTTCTCCTGACTGATACCTTTCAACAATGAGATCCCTTTGATGTTTTTTTTTTTTTTCAAATAGGATTTTTATTATTTTCACTTGTTACAAAAAATAACACAGGTCTTATATGAATAAAACAACAGTATTTTTCAGTTGACCAATACAAATGATAGCAGATTGACAGTATGTTGCCCTAAAAGGTGCAGCGTTTGCTATAGTCATTGCTTGATATTACTAAATAAACTTATCTTATACTATACAGAAACACATGGTTTGCTATACACCCTTATTGGGCTATCTGTTAATACTGCAAAGCCTACATACATATATCTACACAGCAATAAACTATGTACACTATTTACATTCTGGTGTCACGTTGGTTTACTATTTAACCACTCTGGATTTAATACAAGATAGCTTTTATGTGACTGACAGGTTGATTTGTGTGCGGTCCTCTGTATTCTATTTAAAGGCCTTCTTACTGCATTAATATGTTTGTACTTTTATGCTAAAGTGTCCAGTAGTGATTTCCAATACTTCTAGTAATATATGAGTTTATTTTCACTTTTTGTAATTAATTTGTTTGCTCATATGTATGTCATAGGATGACATTTGAAGTCTTCCCATGAAATTTTAGATCTGTCCAGCTATTGTTTTGCTATATCAAATTTCAACAAAGCACATAGTGTTATTATGATATGTTTATTTATATAGGTGAGGTACTCGGGAGTTATATGGAGTATTGCTGTTTCCCATGAGAGAGCTGCCTTTGTGTTGCCTTTTTTCTCCAACTTAGTTCTTGGCGAACACCACAATTTATAAATATTTTTGCAGCTCTAAAAAATATGCAGGGTGTCAGCTAGCATTGAAGGACAGAAGGGATAATATGGGGAATGTGTAGGATCAACTTTGTTTAGGCAGACAGGTGTATGATAAGCATTATTATTTATCATGATTTGAGTATAAATTAATTTTTTGAAAGGGGCAGTTTCATGGTGTGCTCTATTGCTGATATTTTTTGTTTTGTGGTAATGCTGTTATTCTTTTCCTCCCAGTATTTGGAGTATGAAAGTGAGTCCTGATGTTTAATTTTTATTATTGGTTTCTAAGTGTTGGATATCATTTCGGACCTAAGAAGTAGCATTTCTTGGGTCATCTTGGATAAGGAAATATCTTGATCATTGATTTTAATATTTGAGGTTAACAAGTTAATTAAGAGGAGTATTTGTCTGAATATTATTCTATAACTTTTACTTACTCTTAGGCTATTCCTAACACACTCCAACAGGAGGTTTTTTTTAATTGATAGAAATCACAAATTGTACAATCTTTTATTATAGGGTATTGATCTAGATTTAGCATGGAATTGTTTATTTTATGTTTGGATTAATGTGGATTGGTTGTAGGAAAATAAGGGGTTTATATTAGATGAGATCACCAAACACCTAAAAAAGTGAATGGTGATTAATCGACCCTATGTAAGCGAAAGTTTACAATTTCAAACTGTCAGAACAGTGACTTTTTTTCCTAGGGAAAAAAATTGCTGTTCCAAAACAAACAAACAAAAAAAAACACTTCACCCCCACACCCCCCTACTTAAATATACCAATTCCGAGACCGCACTACAGTACCAAAAATGGCAAAGTAACAAAGCGGCCAAATGAATTCTTTCCCAGGGAAAGAATTTGCTTAAAAGCTGCTTCAATATTTTGCCATTTCAGGCTTCTGATTTCGACCAAGATGCATTTGAAAGAATGCGTCTTCGGTCTTCTAATATGGAACAGAAAATAAGGGTATCTTGGAGATGTAGGGAGGTTATTGGTTTCTGGAATACTAGACATATTTGTAATGGTTGGTTGGATTTTAAGTGCCTTAAGGGTTTTTGGATTGATATATGGAATAGCCCTAGAGTTTGCATTAGTTGAGACTAAGTGTTGGTGATACAGTTTTACCCATAGTGGGTACCAGTCTTTGTTTGTTGGGACATAGTTTGCTATTTAGATAATACGACTAGCACATATGGTTTCATACTATAATTGGAACTCTGGTAGTCCGAGGCCCACTTTCTCTTTAGGTAGTGTTAATCTACAGTAGCTTATTCTAGTACTTTTTTGATGCCATATGAATTTAGCTAGTTGCGTTTTCATTTTATTGAAGAAGTTACTAGGAATATTGATAGTGATAGCATTTATTTGGTATAAAATATTTGGGAAAATGTTCATCTTAACAATTGTTGCTTTAGATAAGGGAGACAATTTTAAGTTTACCCATCTGTTAATATCATTTGTCATATTTGACCATGTTTTAAATAGGTTGTTTTTTTCTATGTCTAATTCTGAGTGGTTAAATTGGATGCCCATGTATTTTAGGGACTAATTTACTTTGATTCTTGTCTCTGGAAAATAGAACTCCTTGTGGCTGAGAAGGTTTATTGGGAAGATAACTGATTTATTTGGATTTAATTCATAGTTTGACACATTAGAGAACGTGTCAATAGTGTCCAGGATCTTCTTTAGGTCTGTGTTCGGCAATTCAAAATATATTGTTTAGGTCATCCGCAAATGCTGTATATTTTATTCGGACTTTGGAAATTTGCATGAAATGGTGATATGTTCTTTGATTTATTTGTAGTAATAGTGTTTCAATGTATATGTTGAACAAATAGGGGGAAAGTGGGCAGTCTTGTCTTGCCCCATTAATTATTTTGATTGGTTTTGATTGTTTTTGTTAATATAGAGGGTCTTAACCATATTTATTTATTCTCGTGGTATATTAAACTGGTGTAATAATTTAAAGAGGAAGGTTAAGTTCACTCTATCAAAAGCTCTGGATGTGTCTACAGACAAGACATATGTAGGGCATCTGTCCTTTTCTAAGAGGTGAATTAAAGCGTCAGTTGCAAGTGTGTTATCCCAAACCTGCCTATGACTCATAAATCCCAATTGCTCTGGAGATATTATAGAAGGTAGTGTTTTTTTTAATCTGTTTTCTAATATTGTTGATAATATTTTCATATCTATAGTGAAGACAGCTATTGGTCTATAACTGTTAGGGTTTAAAGTATCTGAGTTTGGTTTTACAATAAAATAGTCTTTGAATTATTTAGGTACAGATCTGAGATACCAAACTCTATTATGTAATTGTAGATCCTTATCAGGATAGACGCAATTTGTTGCTTAAACTTCTTATAAAATTCTGCCACAAATCCATCTGGACGTGGTGCCTTGCCTGGTTTCAATTTATCAATGGCTAATTTAATTTCTTCTACTGATAAAGGGGCTTTTAGATTATTTATTAGTACCTCAATAAGAAGTGGGAGTTTTAAGTCTTTAGTAAAATGTTGGCAGAGAAGATCTTGGGACTGTTCCTGTGGGCCATATAAGTTTTGATAAATTTCTTCAAATCCCTGTATGATTTCAATATTAGAGTCTAAAATTTTATTTTTATGATTTATTTCCCTTGTTTTGGAGGGTGCATTTTTTTAGGTTTATGATTCTAGCTAGCAGTTTTGAGGGGGTTTGGGCCCATTCTGCATACTTGTGTAATAATGTTAGTTCTGTAATAGAATATTGGTGTGTTTGCAGCTCATACAACAGTTTTTGCAGGTTTGACATTTGGTTCTCTAGGTCCAATTAATGTTTTTTTTTTTTTTTGTAGTTCTAGCTCTATTATTTTTAGTTTACTTTCTATATTAGTTGTTTCTCTTATGTTTAGTTTTTTATATACCGATGCCTTTTGAATTAATATTCCTCTGAATACAGCTTTAGTTGCTGTAATGCTATTTTCTAATCAAGTAAGCGTGCTTGTAATTTCTTGAGTAATTCTTTTTTGTTGATTAAATTAGGATTTAGACACCAGTTAGATGAAGTGTATGGGGGGGGGGGGGTATTTAGATTTTACTTCCTTTATTATAATACCAATTTTTGAGTTCCCTGAAATGGTTCTGGGCTCAGATTTGTATAGAATTTCATTATTTACTATATATTCAGAGATTAGGAATAGGTCAATTCTAGACCATGATCTGTGATATGATGAATAAAATGTGTATTTACTGACAGATGTGTTTGATCTAAGCATTTCAAAGGGATCTATCAGGTTAAAATCTTCTAACAGTTCTGCTAGAAGAAAAAAAACTGAAATGCCGCAAAACAAACCAAACTTGAAAAAGGAAGCCGGCAAGACGATAAACCTCAGCAGATGCACCAATTCCAGACACAGTGATGCTGATAAACTGCAAGTTAAAGTTTTATTTTAAGCTCAACAATAATAGGCTTTTCGTCAGTGTCCCACACCAACTTCATCAGAAAAACAAACAACACATTCCAGCTTACACCTTAATAAAAAGCTCATAAATCACATGACTACTTGGCAATTAAGCCAATACATTCACAACACCTGCTCAAGCCCTTCCCTGAGGACTCAACCTTACTGAACAAGCAGTAAGAGGAATATCAATACTTTTGTAAGCCATGCTGAAATAGATAAAAAATAGATGAAGAAATTAAAATAGATGCAATCTACAAAAATAAATAGAAAAAAATTACCTAACCAAACTTCTTAATTTTAAAATACAAGAAATGGATAACATTCCATTTAAGCCTGAATAATGATAAGCTTCTAGTTTTAGCTGCCAAATTAATTCATTTTGTTCTAAAAGTAATGTATCTGGACCCCCCCATTGGAAGGAACTACCTGATCAATGACTGAAAAAGTAAATTCATGACCCGGGTATTCCTTAACATGCCTGGCAAGCGCATTCTCCATCTTCTCTTTTTTGATGGCATAAAGGTGTTCATAAAGGTGTTCCTGAAGTTTCCTATCAGTTTTTCCTATATAAAACACCGGGCATGAATAGCACCTAACCAAATATACCACATGTGAACTAGCACAGTTAAATCTACCCCTGATGGGATATTTATTCTCCCCAATACTAAAAAAGGTCCCTGCTTTAATAAACCTACAGTATTTACACATATTGCATTTGTACATCCCCCTAACCGGGGCATGGTTCGATTTCATCTGTAGAATACTCTTCAGATTCAACCCCCTCCTAAACACCACCTTAGGTGTGATCTCAAACTGTGATTTATCTTGCATGTCTAATCGTAAAATACTCCAATTTTTCTTTATGATGGAGGAAATGTCCCCTGCATCAACACTGAAAGTTGTAATAAAACTGCAAAGGTAATTCATATGGGCTTGCATATGGGATGGCTCGGGGTTCTGGGGTGCTACATTATTGCCAAAAATTGGTACGTAGAACCCATTCTTCCTCTTACCGCAAACTTCCTTGACCAATTCTGATATGAGATGGTCCGGGTATCCCCTGTTCAAAAAAAGGCCATGAATAAACTCACATTCTTCAAGGAAGTCGCTGAACTTAGACACCATCCTCGCCACCCTCACCAACTGCCCCTTTACTACCGACCTCTTCTGATGGAAGGGGCAACTGCTCTCAAAATGTAAATAACTGTTAGAAAGAGTTGCTTTTCAATGAATTTTGGCAGTAAAACAGCCTAGAGGGATATCCTTAAATGACTCCACATCTAAGTAAGAGATCCTCTCCTTAGAAAAATTGAATGTAAATTTAAAAAAACTGGTGGAAGTATTAAAACTATCTAACAGTGTCTCAGTCACTTCCCTCTCCCCCTGTAGGATGATAAAAATATCATCCAAGAATCTAGTGTAAAGCAGGGTTTTCTCCTGAATGATAGGATTAGGGAAAACAAACTCTCTCTCCCAGTAACTTATCACCAAATTGGCAATGCTGGCCCCACAAGGAGACCCCATAGGGACCCCTATTAATTGGTGGAACCAACGATTGTTAAAGGAGAAAAAATTACAGGTCAGAATGATGTCCAATAACTCCCTCACCATCAGAATGTCCCCAGCAGGTGCCTGTTTGATGGTCATGATAGCTTCAATCCATTCTAACGCTATGGAATGAGGGATGGAAGAGTATAAATCAATAACATCGATTGTCAAGAAATTACTCTCCCCTGTACAAGGAGTACGATTAACCCTCTCAAGAAATGACCAGGAGTCTTTAGAAATGTGGGACTCACTGGACACACACTTTTTCAAAATCGTGTCCACCACCTTCGCCCCAGCATAAGTCACACTGCCCCTTGCACTCACCAATTGGCACATGGGGGGGGTCATGCACATTCTTATGAATCTTCGGATTGCCAAACAGGACAGGTATCCTGGAGTTAGGGGTACAGATATAGTTAAAAACTTCCACATTAATGACTCCATTAATGAACATGTCATTGAAATAAGTACAGACCCTGGTCACACTCTGATTCAACTCATTTTTAGAAACCTCCCTATAGGTTTCAAATGCCAGAATATTTTCCATTCTCTGAATGTAATCTACCTCTTCCATCACTACCAGTCCTCCCCCTTGTCTGGCCGCATAACCCTCACAGAAGAATTGGTTAACAATTCTAAAAGACACATCTCATCTTTGTTGATATTATAAGGGACAATTCATTTACATTTCAATAAATGATGAATGTCTAAGTCACACAGTCATTTAAAAAGACAAAGAGAATGATGTAAAGGGGGATTAAATGTACTTGGAACATGAAAATCCTTCGGCATCATGACCTGATCACCAAAAATAAGCTGGAAATTAAGCTTTCTAATAAAAAGCCTGAGGTCAATCAAAGTATTGGCCACATCTGCCCTCCTACTGGGTACAAATGTCAAACCCTTAGCCAGGAGATCCACCAATGGTGGGGTAAAAACAAACCCTGAATAGTTGTAAATCTTAAAGTCCTTTCCAGTGTTGGTAACAATCTGACATGGGCTCATTACTGGGAACACTGTAGAAAAGACAGGCGAACCTAATTCCTCCTCCTGGTTCTGTATCTCTGCCTCCTCCTCGGAGAGGGTTGATGGGTTGAGGCATTGTCCTGAAAATTTTGATCCTCGGCTTCTGGTACTAAATCAGATGGTTGGTTCTGAGAAGACAACCGGTCACTGTGCCGAGTCTGGTTCTGTTGGACTGAACCACCAGGAGCATCCACCTCATTCCCAAATGATGACCTATTAGTCCTAAAGTATCTATAGCTGGCGTAGGACCAAAGGAAAAGGCAGCTGGAGATAAGAAATTGCCTTGGGATCTGGGTGGTTTGGGATAAGCCACCCCCTCCCTATAAGCCTTCAAGTCCCTCTGAAGTTTCCTAATTTTATTAGAATTGATTTTATGCAATTGCTGATAGATGCTGGTGAAAATATGGTCGTAATCATATCTATATCTGGTAAAGTTATAATCATGTCTTACAGCCTCATCCAGCATGGTAAGCTCCCCAGACAATACACTGATGGCCTCTTTATAATGTTTACAAATCAAATTAAGTAATTCAAAGCTGTGTCTATCGAACAGTAAAAGTAAATCCTTGTGGAAGGCACAGCCTTCCTCTAATCCTGTAGGATACTGCCAGGATCGGAGCCCCTTGGGAACCACTTTGGACTGCTGGCACTCCTCGAAGTAAGCTACTTCCAGCTGTAACTTCCTCATCTTTATTAATTTGTGGTCAAACATATTTAATTTCTGCACCAAATCCACTTCCGTTAAAGAGCCTGGATGATTAGGGCTCCCTTCTGATACTTTGTTGAACAAAAACGGCCGATTTAACCAAATGTTTAAATTAGACCATGCCTGGCCTTGCAACAAATCACTCATCCCCGTTGCTTCTATTATACCGACTCCATCCGATCTGCTGGTATCCAAATGCGGTGAAGCAGCAGAAACTCTACAATCAGCCCCTGTCGGTCTATTCTGCGGTTGTTCACCAATTGCATTCACACAACAAACATCTGTTGCTGTAACTGACGACTGGAAAAGTTGAGCCCCAGCAAGGTTGGAAGAAGGAGTCCTCCCCTGGAGAATGTCACTGCCAAACAAAGGCTGCGAGGACCCCAACAAATCTTCCATACGTCATGAAACAGAATCAACCTTCTGGGTGAGCAGATACTTTTTTAGTATTGGGGAGACCAAATACCCCATCAGGGGTAGATTTAACTGTGCCAGTTCACATGTGGTATATTTGGCTAGGTGCTTTTCATGCCCAGTGTTTTATATAGGAAAAACTGATAGGGAACTTCAGGAATGCCTTTATGAACACCTTTATGCCATCAAAAAAGAGAAGATGGAGAATGCGCTTGCCAGGCATGTTAAGGAATACCCAAGTCATGAATTTACTTTTTCAGTCATTGATCAGGTAGTTCCTTCCAATGGGGGGGGTCCAGATAGGTTACTTTTTGAACAAAAGGAATTAATTTGGCAGCTAAAACTAGAAGCTTATCATTATCCAGGCTTAAATGGAATGTTATCCATTTCTGGTATTTTAAAATTAAGAAGTTAGATTAGGTAATTTTATTGTATTTATTTTTGTAGATTGCATCTGTTTTAATTTCTTCATCTATTTTTTTATCTATTTCAGCATGGCTTACAAAAGTATGGATATTCCTTTTACTGCTTGTTCAGTAAGGTTGAGTCCTCAGGGAAGGGTTTGAGCAGGTGTTGTGAATGTATTGGCTTAATTGCTAAGTAGTCATGTGATTTATGAGCTTTTTATTAAGGTGTAAGCTGGAATGTGTTGTTTGTTTTTCTGATGAAGTTAGTGTGGGACACTGACGAAAAGCCTATTATTGTTGAGCTTAAAATAAAATTTTAACTTGCAGTTTATCAGCATCACTGTGTCTGGAATTGGTGCATCTGCTGAGGTTTATCATCTTGCTGGCTTCCTTTTTCAAGTTCTGCTAGAAGGGTGGTAACTTGGGTTAGTTGCTTGTTGCTTTTATTTGTTCTATCTTTTTCTGGGTTAATTATCATATTCCAATCTCCTCCTATTATGAATAGGTGGTCAGGTACTTTCATTATTATGTCGTAGATTTCATATAAGAAAGCGTGTTGGTTCATACACGGACCATATACATTTAAAAATAATAGTGGCTTTTTGTACAGTGGATGAGTGCATATAAAGTAGCACCATCTCCCATTTGGGTCTGCGTCTACTTAATATAGTTCCTGTAAAGGATTGTTTAACTAATATACTGGTTGCTTTGGATGTTGTGCTGCCTCCTGCATCTATGATTTGCCATATCCATTTTCTAAACAAAAAATGAATGAATGTAGGAATGGCTTCAGGCTCCAGACTCTGAAATCTTTATTGCAATGTTATACATACAAGCGCTTTCACCAAATGCTAAATCAGATGTTCTTGTTTCCACTAACTAATTGAAATTTTAAATAGTCCTAAAAAGTCACATAACCAATGCAGTCAGTTCAAAAACTACATTGACTCAAAAAATTTTACGAATAAACACCGGATGACTCCTCTCAGCTATGTGCACTTCTACTATTGAATACAGTTTACTATGTTAACATCCTTCAATACTTACTGTGAGTTATGAAAATTAGTAAGATTTTACTATTATATAACATCAAGGCATTGTCTGTATATATCTGCTGGTGTATATATTTTGGATACACATTTTTATGCTAAATGTGATTTATATATATATATATATATATATATATATATATATATATATATATATATATATACACACACACACACACACACATATATATATATATATATATATATATATTTTTTTTTATGTTAAATGAGATATATTCCACTGTTTTTTTATCGTTTGTTGTTACTACATATATCTTTTATGAGGAACATAGAAAGTTTTATGTGTAGGTTTTGTACTTTTATAGTGGGTGTATTTTAATTACTGACTCACTGAGATTTTTGATTTTTAATCTGCATAGATTATAGTTCTTAACATACTTGTAGTGAAAGTGTATGTATAAGAATTCCAGGAGTATTCAGTTTTTGAATTATATTTTTTGAGTCAATGTAGTTTTTGAACTGATTGCATTGGTCATGTGACATTTTACGGCTATTTAAGAATTTCAATTAGTTAGTGGAAACAAGAACACTTGATGAAGCATTTGGTGAAAGTGCATGTGTGTGTAACATTGCAATAAAGATTTCAGAGTCTGGAACCTGAAGCCATACCTACATTCATTTATTTTTTGTTTATTGGACTTTTTTGGTTGATTGTAGGACCCTGGACACTAGCGGTATGTTTTGTATGTATATCCATTTTCTAGTTTTATCAGCTTCCCATTGTTCACGTGTCATTTGAGTTGCTTGTAAGATAACCCCTGATTTAGCTTGATAAATCGAATGCATAACTAAAATGTTCTTCTTTTTATTTTGAAGGCCTTTTATATTCCATAAGTCAACACTTATCATCTTAAAGGGGTAGCTAGTCTATTTAGCTGTTTGTAGTTTTATCTTGCTTGGACCATCTTGTAGGATTAGTATTTGCTTAAAGTTACTAGGCAGATTCATGGATGTTGAGGTGACACCATACCCTTTTAGAATCTCCCCTGTGCCTATCTACATATATCCCCTTACTGAAAGGGAAATGCAAACATAAACACACTTTAACATTGTTTGTACAATAGTCATTTCAAATTCTATAACTAGACAAAACCAAACTATATTACAATCCCATTTTGTTATTTCAAGTCTCATCACACTACTAGCTAACGTTTACTCATCATAACAGCTTGCCCAAAATATAGCAGGATAATTTAGAGGAATTAATAACCTTATGTGTTCTACAGTTAAATCAATACAAGGAGTGAGTGCGTGAGAATGTGGCCCATTGTTTATAGTTAGGATAAATCCTGTATATAGTTAGAGTTTTCCTACTTGGTATAATAAAAAGTTGTCAGCATACTTTATGTTTCCCTAATACGGAATTAGGTAGCACACTTTTATATGTTTAGGTTTGTGTATCGTGACCCTATGATTCTTAATATTCTATAATGGTGGGCACTGAAATGTACCATAATTCTGATTTCCAGCTCAAAATAATGTATACCATTTCCACTTCAATCCCACCCCCCCTCAACCTGTTATACCGTCTCTTATAATTTAGCACATCATACAGAACTACAGTATTCTTATATCATTTCTCATCAGGTGAATTATAAAGAATGATATAGAGTACTATAAATTTCACTCTATACCTAGAAATATTTTATAACTATTATACAACAACAGCAATTTAAAGGTACTGCCATGTGAATATTTCCTTGTTTTAGGAAACCTGAACAAATGTTCTTTTCCATTTTAGATTGTAAATTCAATCGACTTAAGCACTTCCTTTGACCGTGATTTAAACCATCAGCTAACTAATTATTACATATTATACAGTGACCCCCCCACCTTAATATTCCAAAACTTGCACACTGATTGGCCAGCGTGCCCGTTGTAAATCCCACAATATACCACTGGAAAAAGGTCTGGTCGCCCATACTTTTTTTCCGTTGGTATAAGGTGTCCAAAACTTTTTTTTTTTTTAATAAAAAAACAAACAAACAAATTAAAAAAAATGGAGCAACGGAGACTTTCTTTTCTCCGTTGCTTCCGTTTCAAAGCATTGATGTACTGGGTATGCATGGGAATGCAAGTCCCATACGCATGCGCAGTACATCAAAACAAGGAAGCAGTATATCACCACTGGCGGAAGAACAGTAATGCACCGTTACACTAAGACATTATTTAAGAAAAGTAAGTATTTTTTTTTTCTTAAATAATGTCATTGTACAATAGCAATAACTGACTCCGTGGTTGTGGTATAGTGAAGATTTACCCATGGTTGGCTTTATTTAATCACTCGGGTTTCACCCTTGTGATTAAACCACACCAACCTTGGGTAAATCTTCAATATACCACAACATGTCGTCGGTTATTGCTTAATGATACTACTGTCATTGTCAAGCTGAATATAGTAGCGTAGCTAACCTTTTCTGTGAAGTCAATATGTAAAGGTTGTGCCCTTTATTGTATTTTGCTTAGAGTTTAATAATGTAGGCATTCAGCTATCCTGCCTTAGCATTTAAGTTTGATTTAGCATAGTGACTGATTTTCTAGCTTGTATCTATGCTTTAACATTTGTAGTTCACAATGATCTTGACTACTAAGGATGAGAGCACCATCTTATGAACGGACATGAATAATGCATACTTGTGTATTATGTAGTGGATAGGCCCCATAGCTTAAATTAGACATGGTCCCCAGTTAACTTGAGGCATTTGTTTACTCTAGGACACAAAGTTAACACATTTACAGATGCATTAAAATACACAGGGAGCAATAAAACCTCTTATTTAGTTTCTATCAGATGAGTGCTAATGGTTATAAGCTTCCATTAGAAGAGTCCTGGTATTGTTATACATCTTGCTTGAGAAGTTCTAAAGGCTTATTGCTCTGTGGATCTATGACTTTTTTTTTTCAACAGCGCATTCTCGGTTCACCTGCCTAAAATGTAAGTTATATAGCACTGAATCATTTTAATACAATTGCTAGAATTATAAATTATGTTCTCAGTACAGACAGAGAATCGTCTATAACCCTTGGTAAAAAAGATGCTAACACCATAGTCTGTGGAGAGGCTATCACAGTTACCTTTTTTTTCTTTTGAAGTTTTTCCTGAATAAATACCTGTCACGGTATGTTCAGTACATAACTTCTGTTTTTTCCTGACCATTCTTTATTTGAGCTTGTTTCTATCATCAGTGGCTGGATAGTACTACAGATTTTCATTGTTTGTGGAGCCATAATAGTTGAGGAAGGCTTTGCGATGTAAAGTTGAGGCATTCTTACTTACGTACGTGAAGCTTTGACCTTCACCTCGCGCTCTTCTTGTATTCAAGCAAACTTAAAGTGCGAAGGTCACAGGTCAGGATTATTTATGCGACTTCCTGTTCTGGTCAGGAAATGGAATGTTGAAACGGAGATGGAAATTCTTATGAATAAAAAGGTATTTAAAATATTTTATACCTTTTATATTTGTGGAGGATTCAGTGATTAGTTTGAGCTGTTATGCTTAGGTTGATCATTATAGCATTAGTGATCACTGGTAAGAGACTTTCGTTTATTTGTTTGGTGTTTCATTGAAGGCCTTTAAAAAGGCGGTTTTTGCTTCATCGATATTATTATCTGGTAGGAATTACTGTTGTTTTGGAATATAAGTGTTGCTGGATACTTCATTTGGAATTTGATTTTTTTGTTCAGCAAGTAAGCGCAGTATGGGGAGAGTGATTGTCTTTGTTGCTTAACAGAGAGAGGGACATCTTGTGCAATTGTTATCTTGTGACCTTTCCAGACTATATATTTTTTTTTATTTTTAGCTGCCTGAAAAATAGTGTGAGCATGGGAGACATTCATGATTCTTACATATATTTGCCTAGGGGCATCTAGTATTTGCGATTTCCTCAGCGCACAATGTATTCGTTCTATGGAGATTAATTGGGCCAGATCCTTGTTGTCTAGAAGCTGATCAAATATTTCTTTAGCTATGGAAAGTAACTGTGCTTGCTCACATTTCTCTGGGATGCCTCTGATTAGGACAGTGTTTCATCTTGATCTGGCTTCCAGGTCAATCAACTTCTGTTGGATTTCTTTCACTGAGATTTCCATGCTGCTGGTAATCTTCTGGATCTCTTCTATTTTGATTTCATTACTTAGGGTTTTGGCTTCATTCTTTTCAAGTCTAGACAGAATTTGCTCCAGATTGTTACCCAAAGCTGTTAGTTTTGAAGAGAAGGTCTGGATCTCTGACTGAAGCGGAGTTAAGGCAGCCTTGAATTCTTCCATAAAGAAGGGTTGTTCCGGTTTAAGTTTCTAGGCTTGCTTTGGTGTGTCAGTCTGCTGCTTAGTGGTTTTCTGCCTTTTTGAGCATACCTCCTTTTCTGGTGATGCTATCAACGGCAGACTAGTCTTTGTAGACTGAGCTTCTATTTGTTCCATTTCTTTTTATCTTAATTTTTTCCTCTCTCCACTTTTTGTAGATAAACCTTTTTCCCACTGTCAAGGCCTGGATACAGGTGATGATACACTGTAGAACGACCTCTTCATTTTCTACTATAAGTAGCCAGTTTGTATCATTTAAAGTTTTGAAATACGAACTCTTTTTGCTTAGTATTTGCATAAACTGTGGTATTTGTTTATTTCAAGGCTTCTTTTGGAGTGCTGACTTTCTGATTAAGTTAGATTAGTAATTGCTTTTAGGAGCTGTCTGGAGTGCGTGCTATCTAGCTGGCGATCATCTTGGAACCAGAAATCCCTTTGATGCTTTGTAAGCTTTCTGTGAATTATGGCTTTTGCTGTAGCAGGCAATTGAGTACATGTTAACAAAATCTTAGTAAGACAGCTGAACTTTATTTGGAGTTAATCAGGGTCTCTTTAATTGATGGCAGATGTGTACCCAAGAAGACTGAATGTTGTAATTAAATCAAAAGGTGCTTCAACAAAGTATTACTTTAACGGTGTGCACACACAACAAAGTATTAGTTTAAGGGTGTGCACACTTATGCAACCAGCATATTGTATGCTTTTTATTTTTTATATTTTTCCTCTAACAGATTTGTTTGCTTTTCAATTGAATTGTACAGGTTATATGTCACATTAAAGGTGGGAAAATTTTGAAATGATTTATTGTGGTCTCAATTTTTGATATCACAAAAACCTTGCATTTTGACAGGGGTGTGTAAAGTTTTTATATCCACTGTATATACACACACACACACACACACACACACACACACACACACACACACACACACACACACACACAGAGTGCTGTCTTCAATTCAGGCCTGAAATGATCATGCGTTTCAATACAAGAAGTTACACATTTTTATTTATTTTAAATGTCCTGGCATGAAATGACACTAATAAAATTTCATGAAAATTCAGCATGCAGCTGCTGATTTGCCTTTATTGTTTGGAAAACAAGCTAAAGTTGTTTTAAATCTAAGTATCTCAGTGCTGTTCTTTCAAATGTTCAAAAGAATATGTCAACCATTTTGGAGATATGCCTCTTTATATAAATGGAGCAAAATATCCTATAACAGCACTTTGGGTGCTACAGTCTTGACAAATGTCAGCAGTAATGGGTTGAAGGACAGTGGACTTTAGTTATGTCTGTATTTAACACCCAACACCATGTATTTAATTATCATCTAACATTGACAGCTGCGCCTTCCTCCTCAGATCCTGTAAAAATGTTTCCTGTGGGTAACACATTCTTTTGGATTAATTTCTCTCTGACTGACTCTTCCTCCAATTTTTATGCAAAATCTCCAGTCAAGACTCTGACCTTTATTAGACTTACTGACTTCACTGGATGTAATCACTATTATCACAAAAGATCTGTTATTTTACTGTTTTTCACAACTGTCTGAATAAGTCCCTTGTGCAGGACGAAAATGCTTACATTACTGGCCCATTTTTAATTTAATTACAGAAATACCAGGTTATGTTGAAGATTTTTTTTTCTGAAAAGACAGCAGCTGGACAATAGTCTTCTAGACAGGGTGGTACACTGTGTTTTGGGAATGGCATGAATGTTCCATTGTAGATGAGAGACGAAACATAAACCTAAAGAGCTGGCAGGTGAAAGATGCAGATTTCCTGAGGAATTTAGTATGGAGAAGAATAAAATAAAGAATCATAATGCCATCAAATAAAACATGACCAAAATACAAACAGAAGATATTGTAGTTGAATTACAGAGAGGTCTTCATGTGAAGTTATGGGTTATTATGGGGGATGGCTGGTAGTATGACTGACTGTGCTTCTGAATAAGTTTTTGAATTCTTCCGTGGGGTAATTAGGTAGCAGTGGGTCATTATACAAGTCATATACTGATACCAGAGAGGAATCCAGGGATTTGCCTAGAAGATTTTTTAATCTCTGCCCACTAGGAAGACACTGCTGCTATTTTCAACAGAAAATAGATATGGCTTATTTGACATCTATTCTAGTTTATCTATCACGGTTAAGGTAACTGGAATAATGTTTCAGGATTAGTTTTCCATGTCACCCAGGTCTTATGAATGTGCTGCATTCTTTTTAAATTCTGGTGAGAACCAAAGGCAATGGAAACAAAAACATTTGTTTTCTAACTGGATAAAATGACTTCTGAATAGAAAGGAGTAAAAAGTAGAACTGTGCAAGTTAGTGTCAGAAATAGTGTACAGAGAAGTTATGTCTCTATTCTGGAGGGCTAGTATTAAATGAATGAGTTTTCATTTTTTTAATAGCATCCCACTTCTACCTACCACAGGACTTGCACGATGGTTTCCCCCTTTCATATGTCCATTTTTACATCCCATCACTTTACTCATTCCTTCCAGAGGTGACAGCAAAACATCCATAGACTGGACAATAGCCCTAGGGCATATTCATTCCCATTCAATGAGACCTATACGCTCATTCATTTTCTTGGAAGGTGAGTGTTGGGACTGAACGAGGGACCTGATGCTGGTCTTGTAATGGACACAGCCTAACCAAATCCCCATAGGTAGCTTGCAGTCTCCATGACAGTTACCTGTTCAGGAAGAGGCAGGCATGCATGCATGCTTCCACACAAATCTACCTCCCCAACAACTTAGCAGCAAATGACCAGACAAGTGTGCCCATCCTTTCGCATGAGTGGTTATCCACCCTTTGGTTGGTGTCACTAATCATGCAGGCCTAGATGTCCCACCTCCCCCAAAGACAAGTTAACTGCTTTGGCCACTCAAGCCTATCTTCATTTGGCTGGCTCCATGAGTGCTTCCTTATGAGATGTAAATTGACAGGAATGAGTAGCAAGAGGTGCTTGTTTAGGTTTTCTAAAAGTCCAGTATGAGATGAATGAGGTGTGATCAGTGATGGTATTTGAAAGGACTTCTGTGAACACATATCTATTGGGCAGTTTGTTATCATCAGGTCCGAAAGTGTGCTTCTAGATGGAGTGGGTTTTGGTGTGTTGGTTTAGTAAAATGTTATGTGAGACTGTAAAATCCTGCTTGCTTGTTGTTTCAGATTTTTATGATGGGTGCTTTGCCAAAAGTATGATGCTACATTTTAGAGGGAGACAGGGATTCAAGGATGTTAATAAATGTAGAAAAAGATGGCTGAGGCAGAATAAACAAAAAAGGCTATGTAGACATAGTGGTTACATTACCCGAGGTTACCTTTATAGTGACTGAATTAGGATATGTTGGGACAGCCGAGGTGGAGTTACTTATTGATTATCCATATAATGATTGTTTTTAATGAGGAGGAAAGTGTCCTTTCCTCTTTTTGAATTGTCTTTGCTAATGGTAACACTGTGAAAAGGAAATTGGAATTGTAATGGTTTACCTAAGCTGCAAACATGTTTAATTGGTCTAACAGGCTCAAGGCATTAAGGTGTATTATGGATGCCAGTTTGTATTAACAAACTGGGGTTGACAGTTAATGCAAATTACTGTATGGGATGGCCAGATTTCATTTCCATATTCCCATCTATGAGAAGGTGAAGCAATGTGAGATGTGAGTAGTTTGAGGCAGAAATGTGGGCAAACATTTTTCATAAAGGCAATTTGGGTAACAGCTGTGGCAGGTTTATATGTTGAAAGGGTATATTTTATATATAAAGTGTATTCGAAGGGAAAGGAAGAAGACTTTGGGGATAGTATAAAGAGCAGAGAGATGTCCAAGAAGGTTATTTTAATATCAGTGCACATACATGGGAAGAGAGGAGTGAAATATCTGAGGAGGTTATTTTAATATGATTAGTGCACTTAAATCTGTGGAGTGAAGAGAGATATCCAAGGAGGTTATTTTAATATGATTAGTGGACTTAAATGTGTAGAGAAGACTGACATGTCTAAGCAGGTTATTTTAGTATGATTAGTGCATTTAAATGTTTAAAGAGGAATGAGATTTTGAGGAGGTTATTTTGATGGGATTAGTGCACTTAAATGTGTACAGAGAAGAGAGATGTGTGAGGAGGTTATTTTAGTATGATTAGTGCATTTAAATGTGGAGAGAGAAATTAAATATTTGAGGAGGTTATTTTAATATAATTATTGCACTTAAATATGTAGAGAGGTGTGAGATGTCTGAGGAAGTTATTTTAATATGATTACTGCCCTTAAATGTGTAGAGAGAAGAGAGATGGCCGAGGAGGTTATTTTAGTATGATTAGCGCATTTAAATGTGTAGAGAGGAGTCAGATGCCTGAGGAAGTTATTTAAGCATGGTTATTGCACTTAAATGTGTAGAGAGGAGTCAGATGTCTGAGGAGGCTATTTTAATACTATTAGTGCACTTAAATATGTATTCTGTGGTGGTACAGCGGTAGCGTTGTTACCTCACAGTAAGAGGTTCTCCTGTTCGATTCTCGGCTGGAGTGCCTTCTGTGTGGAGTCTGCATGTCCTCCTCGCAGTCGAGTGGCCTCCGAAAGACATGCGTGCTGAAAGTTGGGCATTGGGCTGGCAACTCGGCACCATAAAAATCGACTGCCAATCATTAGCAGACCAGAGTTCCGCTGTGGCGACCCCTAACTGGGAAAAGCTGAAAAGACAAACAGTGCACTTAAATATGTACATAGGAGTGAAATGTCTGAGGAGGTTATTTTAGCATGATTAGTGCACTTAAATATGTAGAGAGGAGAGAGATGTCTGAGGAATTTATTTAATAGTTTCTATGATGTTGTATATGGTTAGGGACATTTAGTAGTTTATTAGTGTATGTAAACATGAAATTTAGAGTTTGAGCTAAATATTTATTTGATTTCACAAGTATGAGTTTTTATCACATTACTGTATTATTTAGTGCACGTTCACTTTAAATTGAGCAACGATTTTACCAATTAGTATTCTTGGCGCCAAAAAAATGAGTATCTAAATGATTAATTAAGTATCAAATGTATTCTGATGAAGTCCACATTCCTGTGGATGAAAGCGCTAAATCTATGTTTGCACAATAAAGAAGAGTGGATTTTATTTTCGTTTGTGTGACTCTTCCTGGTGGATTCCATTATTTCTGGCATTTATTTGCTTTATTTTTATTTCATTGGTTGACTAAACACTTTTTATTGAAGTTATTTTAGCATAATTATTGCACTTAAATGTGTAGAGAGTAGTGAGATGTCTGAGGAGGTTATTTTAATACTATTAGTGCACTTAAATGTGTAGAGAGGTGAGAGATGTCTGAGGAGGTTATTTTAATACTATTAGTGCACTTAAATGTGTAGAGAGGAGAGAGATGTCTGAGGAGGTTATTTTAGTATGATTAGTGCACTTAAATGTGTAGCGAGGAGACAGATGTCCAGGAGGTTATTTTAGTATGATTAGTGCACTTAAATATGTACAGAGGAGGGAGATGTCTTTGGACGTTATTTTAAAATGACTAGTGCACTTAAATATGTAGAGAAGAATGATACGTCTGAGGAGGTTATTTTAATATGATTAGTGCGCTTAAATGTGTAGCGAGTATATTGAAAAAATTATGCACATTCTCCAAAACTGTGGACACTTGACAAGTATAGTACTATTGCAAATAAAAGCACAGATTGGCATTATTGTCAACTTTACATACTAAGTTCCCTTGGCTCATACTCTTCAGCCATGACTGTAAGCATATTTGCATATATTGACTACAGCTATATGTGCATATGTATATGTGTGTGTGTGTGTGTGTGTATGTGTGTATGCACATATATATATATATATATATATATATATATATATATATATATATATAGTTGTGTGTAGGTGTGTGTATGTTTGTGTGTGAAAAAAAAAAATATATGTATGTATATATATATATATATATATATATATATATATATATATATATATATATATCAGAATCAGAATCCCATTCATTGGGAGGGTGGCCTAATAGTTAAGGTGTTTGCCTTACAAATGCAAAGTGCAGGGTTTGTCTCACAAGGGATAATTGGCTAGGCTTAAAATGGCTTGTAAGAGCAGTTAGCTTAGTACTAACCTATGAGCCTATGAACATTTAGTGGCCAAGTATGCACGCATGCAAAGAATTTGACTCTGGTTTCAGTGACTCTCCAAGTATGAATTACATAAATGACATACATACAACTATTAAGAAGACAAACAACATACATGCAACTATTAAGAACAAGACAAAAAAAATAAATATACAAATACATACAAGGTGCAAAGTGCAACTGAGTACAAGAAATACTGAAATAAACTTTGAAAGAAACAAGTATTAACAATATGTAAACAATATTGCAGAATCATCGGAATGCCCCAACCTAATAAGCTGAGTTAACTGTTTATGAACTTGATGGCCTGTGGGAAAAACCTTCTTATATGTGCTTGTTTTGGTGTGTATTAATCTATAATTCCTGGTAGATGGTAACGGTTCAAAAGGTTGGTGGCCTGGATGTGAAGCGTCAGTGAATAGTGAATACTACAGGTCCTGCAAGTAGGGCAAACTAGCACCAATGATATTTTTGGCAGACCTGACTATTTGATGTAGCCTGTTTTTGCCATGATTAGACAGTGATCCAAACCACACTGTTATGGATGAGCTGAGAACAGACTCAATGACTGCTGTATAGAACTGAATCAACAGTTCCTGTGGGAGGTTGACTTTCTTCAGCTGTCGCAGAAAGTACATTTGCTGTTGTACTTTTTTATGGTGGACCATACATTGGTTTCCCACTTCAAGTCCTGGGAGATTATAGATCCCAGAAACTTGATGGATTCCACAACTGACACCTCAGTATTAAGTATAAAGGGGTGGGGGGGGATAATATTGTAGTACCACTGCTAAAGTCCAGTATCATCTCCACAGTTTTAGTAGTGTACAGTTCCATATTATTCTGACTATACCAAAGGGCCAGCTGCTCAACCTCCTGTCTGTATACAGACCCATCACCATTCTTGATGAGCCTGATGATAGTTATATCATCTGTGTATTTAATAAGATTGACAGAGGGGGTCTTTAGAGGTGCAGTCATTAGTGTAGAGGGAGAATAGCAGTGGGTACAGTGCACATCCCTGGGGGCACCTGTATTGATCATGCGATAGCTAAATGTAAATTTCCCCACTCTCACCTGCTGTTTCCTATTAGTTAGAAAATTGGTGACTCATTGACAGGTGGAAGCAGGAACAGAAAGCTGAGAGAGTTTCAAGTGAAGAAATTCTGGAATTATTGTATTAAATGCAGAGCTGAAGTCCACAAACAGAATCCTTGCATATGTCCCTCGGTTGTCAAGATGTTGCAAGATATAGCGCAGGCCCATATTAACTGCATCATCCACTGACCTGTTCTCTTGATAAGCAGACTGAAAGGGGTCCAATGAGGGAGCTGTAATATCCTTCAAGTGAGCTACCACCAGTTTCTCAAAAGTCTTCATGACCCCTGACGTCAAAGCAACAGGCCTGTAGTCATTCAGTCCTGTTATAGTGGATTTTTTAGGTACTGGAATGATTGTGGCTTGTTTGAAACACAAGGGAACTTCACACACCTGTAATGATTTATTAAAAATCTGAGTAAAAACAGGAGCCAGCTGATCAGCACATGTTTTTAAACAGGAGGGTGAAACCCCATCTGGACCAGCTGCTTTCTTAATTTGTTGTCTTTTAAAAAAAATGATACACATTCTCTTCAGAGATAATTAATGCAGACTGAATGTGAAAATGTGTGGAAAAGAGAGTTACACAAGTCTGAACACTGACAGAGCTCTTAGTGTCATTTGTAGCCTCCGGCTTATCAAACCTACAGTAAAAAGCATTCAAGTCATCAGTCAGCTGGTAATTAGATGCAGTGTAGGGGGATGGTTTCCTGTAGTTTGTAATGTTTAGTAGACCTTTCCACACTGATGCAGGATCATTGGCTAAAAACATTTTTTTCATCTTTTCAGAATAGTTCTTTTTAGCCACTTTGATTTATTTTGTCAGTGTGTTCCTTGCCTGTCTAAAAAGTGCTATGTGCCCACTTCTATAGGCATCTTCCTTAACTTGAGGAAGCTTCTTAAGTCTGGCAAGAAACCAGGGTTTGCTGTTGTTAAATTTAACCAAGTATTAGTGGAGACACACATATCTTCACAGAAGCTGACATAAGATGTTACTGTGTCTGACAGTTCATGCAAGTTAGCAGCAGAATCTTCAAAGATACTCCGATCTGTACAATCAAAGCAGGTTTGCAGCTTCAGCTTTCCCTCAACAGTCCACCTTCTTGCTGTATTGATCACAGGTTTAACAGATTTTAACTCACTCTTATAGATAGGAAGCAAATAAATTAGACAGTGGTCAGAAAAGCCCAAAGCTGCACAGGGGATAGCACAATAAGCATATGTTTACATTGTATAACAATAATCCAGTGTGTTCCTGTCTCTGGTAGGACACTTTACATGCTGTGTAAATTTAGGACGTTCATGGCTGAGATTTGCCTTATTAAAATCCCCCAGAATAATCAGAAGGGAGTTTTTGTAGTGCCCCCTCACACAGCCTTGAGGTGGAATGTAAACACTAACCAGAATAAATAAAGCTATATGTGTGTGTGTGTGTGTGTGTGTATATATACACACACACACACACACACACACACACACACACACACACACACACACACACATAGCTTCATTTATTCTGGTTAGTGTTTATATTCCACCTCAAGGCTGTGTGAGGGGGCACTACAAAACTGTATGATCACATAATGTGCTTGGAGCAGAATTATCCAAACTCCCTTCTGATTATTCTGGGGTATATATATATATATATATATATATATATATATATATATATATATATATATATATATATATAGGTGGTGGTGCTGCGGTAGCATTTTCGCCTCACAGTTAGACGTTGCCCGTTCACAGTTAGACGTTGCCCGTTCGATTCTCAGTTAGAGTGCCTTCTGTGTAGCGACATGCATGAATGGGCGTTCCTTTGTTGAAGGTTGTGCGTTAGGCCCGGCAAGCCAGTATGTAAAAATCTACTGCCAATCATTAGCGGACTGGAGTTCCGCTGTGGCGACCCCTAACCGGGAAAAGCCGAAGGACACAAACAAATATATATATATATATATATATATATATATATATATATATATATATATTCAGACAAATACGCACTCGCGGACATACACACACACACACACACACACATGTTCTGACTTGTGACTTATTCATTCTGTCTTACGCAGATTTTGCTGCACAAAGTGTATGTGGTTTAATTTAGTGAATTATGCTATAACTCACTTATGGATAACTGACTGTAACATAATTTATTTCCTTTTGTTGGTAGATGTGCCAGTATGGAGTTAGAACATATTACAGGAAAGTGGGGGTTGGGGTTGTAGATCATTATTTGTAATGTTCCTATTGAGCCACTGTAGTTAGATAGCACATGCATATAAGTACTGAGCACTTGTGAGAGCAGTGCCATTTTGTACAGTCAGCCAGAGTGAATGTAGGCATAAATGGACATGCACATGCGAGTGTGTCTGAAGTAATGAGTGAATCATTTGACTTAAATATATGTTCCATTTATAGTTCCTGACAATGGTTATGTACAGTAAATATCCTGAACCCATACACTGCCTCATTATCTCTTTTGAATGCATGAGACAAGCAACATGGTGTCAGAAGCAGGATGTCTAAAAACGACATGGTGCCAGAATGGGATCTGAAGTTGAAGCAGCACACAAGTTATGAGGCACATAGTTAGAAGCAGAGGAATATACTGGAGTGAATTCACAAACAGGTCAGTGGTTATTCAAAGGTACTTAAATTTGATTAAATGATTTTTCAGTCGCCTCAAATCTGGCAAAGCATTCAAAACATTCAAAATAATTACAGAGATAAACAAAATGTCTGAAATTGCAACATACTGATAAAAGTATTCAAAATAAATACAAAAGTGTTTGAAATAACTTTTGAAGTGTTAAAATGTACACAAAGGCTAAAACAACTGCATTTTTTCACAATGTACTACTTTTTTATATTTATTAAAGCTATTCAAAGTATCTGAAGTTTCTGGAATGTTCGCAGTGTTAAAGTGAAGCCTTTTCAGAGAGATTGTTGTGCATTCAAACACAATTACAAGTACCTGTCTATGCTTATGTTTAAATGTATTTTGTTGTGATGGCAGTGGGATTTTGCAGACCTGAACCACCGGTTTAATCAAGCAGATTTGAGAGAGGTGCTACCCCACTACTATCAGTTTGTAGATTTTCCTACAAGGGGTGCTAACATTCTGGACAAGGGATATTCCAACATCAAAGGTGCCTACAGAGCAATACAACAACTTAACTTAGGAAGCTCTCATCTTACCATCATGAATCAAAGCAAGTAGTACCCAACTGGCATAAACCACACCATAAGCTCCACACAGTATACCACATTACAAAGTCTTTATTCATTCACAAAAGTTTAGCGCTTTCATCCCTTGTATAACACTCTGGGACTTCTTCAGAACTAATTGATGTAATGAAGTCACCTCCTTTTTATACAATAAGTAAATCAACAATTAACTATAATCAGCAATTAAATGTTCAAATGTTAAAGAACATCAAAAAGCTCCTCAAAACCTTTAAACACAATAGAAACACACTAACACTGTTAAAATTCCTACATTTAAACTCTTATGAAAATATGTATAGAGTGCATAACCCTGAAACTTGGGAAGAACATAACAAATGGTATAGTTAAAAGAATGAACCATAAAAATATATTATAAAAAATATATGTAAGAAATATATATAAAATATGTTTGATCATTAGAAATCAAGGGCTTCTACCAGCTCACAAACTGGCTCTGATCAGAGAAAAGCCCACAGTTAAGCAGATCAGGGTATGGCATGAGAGAGGCTTTGGAATGCCTCCAAGACTGCTTTGATAGTACCTGCTGCGATATTTTCAAAGAGGCATCTACGTCAGATAAGCAGGTGAACACAGATAATTACAGAGAAGCAGTAAGAGCTTACATCACTAAGTGTGTTGATGATGTATCTGGCATCAAAAGCATCACAATCAGAGCAAACCAAAAGCCATGGCTCAGCAACAAAGTCTATGATCTCCTGAAGGCAAGAAATGCAGCATTCAGGGTCAACAGCAAACGGGGTTTCAGTGAAGCTAGAACAAACCTAAAAGGCCAAGAGGGAATATAGAAAGAAATTACAAAGTCAGTTTGCAGACATGAGGGACACCAGGAGTCTTTGGCAAGGGATACAACAGATTATTGACTATAAAACCAGGTCAGCTCAGTGTGAAGACAGCATTGATCTCCTGGACAGGTTGAACTCCTTCTTTGGCAGATTTGAAGAGGAACAATGTGGCTGCTACAAAGCTACCTATTGACCAGAAGGAGGGGGTGCTCAGCCTTAACTCAAATGAAGTGAGATCTCAGTTTAAGAAGTTGAACCCCAGGAGGGCTGTTGGTCCTGATAATATACTGGGCAAAGTACTTAAAGGCTGTGCAGACCAACTATGCTCAGTTCTAAGTGATATTTTCAACACCTCCCTTATTCTTGGTATAGTTACCTCTTGCTTTAAGGTGATGAATATTGTCCCCTCTCCCCAAAAAAACTAATCCATCCTGCCTGAATGATTACAGACTGGTTGCTCTAACTTCAAATGTCATGAAATGCTTTGAGAGTCTAGTTAAAAGGCATATGTCGGCAAACCTTGCATCAACCTTCGACCCCCTACAGTTCACTTATCGGGCTAACAGATCCACTGCGGATGCTGTTTCAATGGCACTTCACCTCTCACTCGATCATCTGGAGGGAATAAACAATACATCAGACTGTTGTTTATTGACCTCCACTCAGCATTCAATACAGTGGTTCCAATGCAGCTTATTGACAAGCTTTTACATCTTGGAGTTAGCAAGCTCATGTGCAACTTGATCCTCAACTTCTTGACGAACAGACCGCAGAAAACATGTGCGGGCAAAAACACCTCAGGATGCATAATACTCAACACCGGTGTTCCTCAGGGTTGTGTGCTAAGCCCGCTGTTGTAGACCATCCTCACACATGTTCTGCAAAATACAACACCAATCACATCATTAAGTTTGCAGATGAGTCTATGGTTGTGGGCCTCATCAAAGGGGAGGATGAAAGAGCTTACAGAGATGAGCTCTACTCATTTACTGACTGGTGTGCTAACAACAACTTTGACCTGAATGTCAATAAAACAAAATAAATCATTACAGACTTCAGGAAAAGGTCAACAATACACTCACCGCTCATGATAAATGGTGAAGAGATGGAAAGGGTCAAATCTACAAAGTTTTTAAAGGTGCACATTTCTGAGGATCACTCTTGGACTGTGAACACTGAGCAGTTGGTCAGAAAAGCACATCAATGATTCCACTTTCTCAGAAGGCTCAGAAAAGCAAAGCTCCTACCTACTGTTCTCACCATATTCTACAGAGAAGCAGTCGAGAGCATTCTCATTAGTAGCTTCACAGTTTGATTTGGGAACAGTACAACAGCAGGAAGAAACTACAGAGAATGGTGCGAGTTGCCAAAAAAATCATGGGCACCAACTTACAATTAATCCAGGATCTCTTCGTAGCAAGAAGCAGTGAATATGCATCCAAAATAATGTGTGACCCCTCTCACCCTGCACACGGCTGGTTTACACAACTGTCTTCGGGAAAGAGATATCAGAGTAACAGCTGCAGGACTACCACATACTTAAACATCTTCTACCCAGCAGTCTTGAGACTTATAAACTTTGATACCAGCCACTGATTATTTAGTCAATAATTATTCAAAATACATAGCTACAATGAAAAAGTGTGCAATATATTTTTTTTTATTCTTTGATGTAGCAATATATTTTCTTATTCATGTGTAATTGCCTGTTGTTTTTTCTGATGCAGATAAATAAATGAGGACCAATTTAACATGTGTAATCTTACTCTGTCATGCTGCTATGTACAGTATTCTTCTTATGATTGTCTGGGGGGACTGGGTGTTTTTGCTGTTATTATTGGTTTATTTATCCTTCTGTGGGTCTTGTATTGAATATTGTTTTTTTTAAATTGAAATGTTATACTGTTATTCTTTTTATCCTTGCTTCTTATGTACTCTCTAGTGAGTTGATACCGAGAATTTCATTTAGGCTGCACTTCTGTAGTCCTAAATGATAATAAAGTTTACTTTAACTTTGGTGTTTGATAATAATATTGCTGAGAACTGGAGAGTGTTTCAATAAGAATATATTTTTATACAGGCTGCTTTTTCTGATAAAGATGCACATACAAAGGCATTCATACGTCTTAATTTAGCAGGCTTAGAAGCCACTGAGAGGGAATGCTCATTTGTGTATGCACTTGCCGTGTATGCACAGGAGGGGAAGAACTGCCATACTGTGATACAGATAAATTCAGAGAAATGTGTAACCCTCAAATGAATATCACAATGGAAAGGCACATATTTTACATGAGATATCAAAAGCCAGGTGAAAGCCTACATTACTGACTTGAGGAACAAAGCAAAAATGTGCTGATTTGGTGATTTGCGAGATGAGTTGATAAAGGACAGACTTATGTGTGGTGTTAATAATGATGCAGTGAGAAAAATTTTGCTTAAAGATAGTGATTTAATGTTGAGCAATGCCATACAGATTTGAAAAATATATGAGCTTACAGAAAAGCGCACAAATATGCCTACAAATAAGAAAAACATGCATGCAGTATCTGCTAGTGTGAATGTTGATAGTGTGGGACACAAAGCTAAGATTAATAAGAGATATAAGCTGAAGAATGTTGTCGTACCCAATTTTAACCATAAACCAAATGGGGCAGCTACAAATAATCTTATTGTTAACTGTTGTAATTGTGGAGACAACCATGAACCTAAATGAGAAAAGTGCTTAGCTTTTGGTCAGCAATGTCACAAATGTAAAAAGTGGACTAATTTCAAAAGACTTTATATGTCTAAAGTACCACAATCTTTTAATAAAACAGAGCATCCAAAGAAGCAAGTAGATCAGTTAGAAAGCCGCAAGCCAACTTTTTATATTGATGGTGTATCTGTGTCCCGTGCACTAGCCCAGCAATCAAGGAGCCTCAATCCTCACTACTAACAGCAGTGAGGGGCATTCATACATGGAAAGGATAATAAATACGCACACAGTAAAGTACAATTACCCTTAAGAGCACACAGAGATCGCAGTCAGTCTGGGGCTGGTTTCTCCCTTTCTCTCCAGGTTCCCAATAAGACTCCCCACTGGCACAGCTATAGGGTCCAGATCTCAGCCTAGTGGGCAAGCTAAAACCTCCAGCATCCTCTCTGTCCAACCAGTGCTTCGTGTCCCTGCCCAAGTAGCTGACACACACACACACACACACACACACACACACACACACACACACACACACACACACACACACACACACACACACACACACACACACTTTGAGATAAGAGTTATATACAGCCACACAAACACTCCTGGGGAAGGCTGGCACAGGTTCTCTAGCTGTGCCCCTTTTACCCAGACTATACGGTAGTACCACTTGCCACCACCCACTAATATTTGTCAGCTACTAAAAGGCCCTTATGATAGGGTGTCCAATTAAACTGTGCAATATTATTATCTAAATGATAAGTGAAACTGAACAGTCAAGGCTTATTGGAGTGGCTTGGTCAGTATCACTATATACATGCAATGTACTCTAGAGCTTAAATTATCTCCACACAAAACAGCCACAGTTGAAAGGTTTAAAAATATTTCATAATAAATAATAAAAACACAAGACAATACTTCTTACTACACAGTGCTAGTCAAGAGTTCAGAGATCACAGAGAAATACTTAAAATAATACAGTAGAAAAGTTCTGACATCAATACAGAAAAAAATAATCTTCCTAGTTCCTAGCTATATCCAACAGAAAACATAGTTCTAAAATAAACTTACATACAGAACACAGGCAGAGTGCTGGTGAGTTTGATGTTCTCAAGACAAATGCTAAATGCCCTCATTCTTTCTTGTCCTTAAATTGATAACACAGTACCACTGATTAATTCTAGATTACATCATGTCTTTCTGGTTCCCAGGCTAACAGAAACTCAGAGGTTAATAGCCCTTTTGATCTTGCAGCTGGTCAGGAAGTCAGAGCAATAAAAGAAATTATACATGTAAATTCTAGCTATTAACTCTGGTGTCAAAACAATAGGCAGAATGCCCCCCTCTAGACATCTCGGCTCCGGGTTTTAGATCAAAGAATTTCACAATGCTTGACTTATCAGCTTTCTCACAGCAGAGTGCACTGTTGTCACATTTTTTCCAGTTCAACATTAAATACAGTCTTTTCACAGTTAAGAGAACAAGCCTGTGGCTTACATTAATATTTACAATGACAGTATTATCTACAAAATTCTATCTAGCTGAGCTGGCAGCCTTTACATATCTTCACAATGTGATTGATGAATAAATTAATACGGTGAACTATCAGCTAACTGGTAATCTGGCAGCAAAGGGCAAAATATTTTGTACTGTATGGATTAATGAGAAACTGGTAGACCTTAAAGTAGCTACTGGATCCAAGTGCAATGTTATATCAGTACAAATGTTTGCTAAAGTAAAAGCTGGTGAAAATCTTTAGACTGATGGCACATTAGTTCTCACATACCATTCTGCTGGGAAAAGGTATGACTTGCAGTTTTACATAGTCAAAAGACACGTACAGTCATTGTTAGGCCTCAAAAATAGTTTGAAAATGGGATTGATTTAATTTAATAAGGAGGTCCACCATATAAGTCTGAACAACCACGATAGTTTTACACAGAAAATTTTTCATGAATGTGCTGATTTTATCACAGATGAGCTTGGCAATCTACCAGCCACATATTCGATGAAGTAAGCCCAGTTGTATGACCAACAAGGAAGATTCTAGTAGCAATGCAGAGTAAAGTGAAAACAGCACTAGACAAAATGTTGAATTCAGGTGTGATAACTCCAGTAAAATAACCAACTGAATGGGTATCCTCCATGGTCATAGCTCATAAGAAAAGCTCAGATGATATGTATTGATCTGAGAGATTTAAACAAAGCACTTAAATGTCCTCATCATCCGATGCGCACAGTAGAAGAAGTAGCAGCTCTTATGCCAAATGCCACTATTTTTTCAGTCTTAGATACAAAAAGTTTATTTTGGCAAATTTCACTGGATTCCAAATCTTCATTGTTAACTACTTTCAGTGCGCCATTTGAAAGGTACAGATTTTTGAGAAGGCCATATGGAATAGATTGTGCCAGTGAAGTCTTTCAACGTGCGATGGAGCAAATGTTTTCAGGTTATCCATCTGCTATCATAGTAGACATTATTGTAGGGGCAATAGTAAAGATGAACATGAAAGAAACATTAAGAAAGTTCTAGACAATGCATGTGAAGTCAATCTTAAATTGAATCCCCGGAAATGTAAATTCAAGAAGAGAGAAGTTACTTATGTGGGTCATTTGTTTACTAGTTCTGGCTTACAACCAGATCAGTCTCAGCAAGCTGCAATTCTTGAGATGCCAGTTCCACACAATGTCACATCTTTGCAACATTTTCTTGGTATGGCAAACTATTTAGGAAAGTTCATCCCAGACCTGAGTGAGCTGTCAGCACCATTACGTGAGTTGACATGCAAAAATATAAACTGGTCTTGGTTAGAACAACACCAAAGAGCATTTGAAGTTCTGAAACAGAAAATTGCCAGTCCACCCACATTAAGATATTATGGAATTCACAAACTAGTAACTCTTTCATGTGATGCTTCAAAGTATGGTCTTGGTGCAGCATGTCTTCAAGAAGGCATACCAGTAGCCTATGCACCCACAGCTTTAACCCAAACTGAGATGCAGTATGCATAAATTAGCAGTATTGTTCGTATATTCGTAGTTCAATTATCATATTTATGGCAAACCTGTTCAAATAGAGACTGATCACCAGCCTCTAGTGACAATTCTCAAAAAACCAATACATTCAGCACCAGCACACTTGCAAAGCATGATGTTAAAATTGCAAAAGTACAGTTTCAATATTGTTTATACAAAAGGCAAATATCTCTACGTTGCTGATGCTTTTTCAAGAGTACCCAGAAAAATAACAGCATGATAATGAAAAACTAGACTTGGAAGTAATGGAAGTCAGAATTTTTTCCTCATCACATCTTGATGAACTTAGACATCACACAACTTTAGACCCTATCTTCAGAAGCTGACACATGTTATCAGTCAAGCATAGCCAGTACAACAAATGAGTCTACCACTTGTTGTCCAGATATATTTTCCTTACCGAGACAAGCTCATGATGGAAGATGGAATCATCATGAAAGTTCCTAAAGTAATTATTCCTTCAGCATTGCAACAGGAATATATGCAGATCCTAAACTGTGGACACCTGGGTACCAATTCTACCAAAAGAAGGGCAAGAGGCATAGTATTTTGGCCTTCTATGTCAAAAGATATAGAGGAGGAAACTCTAGCATGCTCTGTTTGCAACAGTATTAAACTATACCAACAAAAAGAACCAGTTCAGCTAAACCAGATTCCTGAACTACCATGGTTGACAGTTGCTACTGATATTTTCGAATGGAATGGTCAACATTTACTTAGTGTTAGTAGACCCTTACTCTAAATGGTTTGAAATTGACCTTCTTCCTAATCTAACATCCAGCACTGTCATTACAAAATTGAAGAGACATTTTTCTGTGCATGGTAGCCTGCACAAAGTTGTATCTAACAATGGTACGTGGTTTACCAGTCAGCAGTTCAAGAAATTTACTGAGTCTTGGGACTTTGTCCATGTTACTAGTAGTCCTGAGTATCCACAGTCAAATGGATTAGCTGAGTGTGCAGTCCAAAGTGCAAAATGTTTGTTAGATAAATCTAAGAAAGATGGTACCAACGTTTTTCTTAACCTTCTCAATCTCAGAAACATTCCCCAAGATAACTTGCTTGGTTCACCTGCTCAGAGATTAATGTCTAGACAGACGAGAACAACCTTATCAATCAGTAAACAACTATTGATTCCAAATGCAAACAACAACAAAGTGATCAAAACCCAACTTTTGAAGAAAAGGCAGTCACAAAATTCATACTACGATAAATCTAGCAGACCTCTTAGACCATTAAGACAAGGAGAAATCACAAGGATGCAAACAACCAAAGGATATGACTGAGTGGGTATTACCAAAAATGTTTTTGAGGAACTGAAATCTCATATTATTCAATCGGAGAGAATGAAATTTAGAAGAAACCAAAAACATATACTTCTAGTTTCTGAACCAGTGACACAGCAGATTCCCTGTGCCAAAGACTCTATTTCTCAGATCGACCTTACACTTGTTCCTATTTCATAGAACAGTGTATTTTCCTCAAATAATCCTGATGTTATCCCTGAAGTTCCTATTGAGAAGAACTCCCAAGAGGTTGTCCCTGTTGCTAAACCCAGTCAAAACTTTTATGTGACCATATCAGGTAGAATTTCCAGACCCAATCTAAAATACACAGCAACTTGGACTGGAGTTAAATTTTTTATTAATATTGAAATGTCATCTAGCATATACATTGTCTTATTCTCCTACTGCATGTCGAACAAATCAAAGAGGAAGGCTATAGATCATTATGTGTAATATTCCTATTGAGCCACTATAGCTAGATTGCACGTGCATATAAGTACTGAGCACTTACAAGAACAGTGCCATTTTGTACAGTCAGCCAGAGTGAATGCAGGCATGAATGGAGATTTACATGTGAGTGTGTCTGAAGTAATGAGTGAATCAGTTGACAAATATATGTTCCAGTTACAGTTCCTGACAATGTTTATGTACAATAAATATCCTGAACCCATACACCACTTCATCGTCTCTTTTGAATGCATGAGACAAGTAGCAGGGGTGAAGCCCACTTTTTAAAAATGTTGCTTTACATACGTGTGTAGGGTAGCTTTACTAATTTTGGGTAGTGAGGTTTTCTATATACAAGGGATCCTTGTTTAGGTGTAGTGTGTTGACTGAAAATGTAAATAGTTCTTTCTCTTTCTTCACAAGTGGCTTTTTTCATATCACCTTGTCTAACTTGTGGAAGAAATGCTGATGAATTCTACATGTTTCCCATTAAAATACTTACTTTTAGTCCTTTGCATTTGTGGCTCTCTCTCAGTGTATGAATGTGCATAGCTTGTAAAAATCACCATATTCTTTCTGTCTATAAAAGTAAAAACAGCTTGTTAAGGGTACCTGTTCTGGCTTACTCTCTCATTCAGGGTGAGCAGAGGTGATCCTAAACAGGACTGCTCAGTCATGGTAGCAGCTGTTAAAAATAACCTGTGCTCCAGTACAAGTGCCAGATGACTGTCAAACTGCTGCCAAGTGGTGCAAATTCATGGCTAATAGCTTCCAGATTCACCATCATGTCCCCATTACTAATAATTTGTCAATGCACACTTAAAGATTTGCTGCAAGGATGCCACTGCCCATGAAAGAAGCTTAAGTTTACTTTCACTGCATGAGGCAGTTAGCATGTGGATTAAGAGTAAAAAAGAAAGGAATATTCCTTTCATACAGCCTTTTCTGCTGATGAGGTTCTAACAAAGAAATCTGTTGGTAAAAAAGGACAACTTGTCTTTCACAGTTTATTCATTATTCTGCCTATTTAATGGAAAGTCATCAGTTCCTTGTTAACCAATATCATAGTACATCCCACTAAAACCGCTTTATGGTTCCCCCCATAACCTGTATTCCAGTATTGTTTTCCATTCAATAGCTGCTTCGGAATAAACATTTTTAAGATGTCTAAACTCTCTGTCAAAAATAATTTTTTGCATTGCTTGTTAGTAGGTTACCTTTTATATTCATGTTGTGACCTCTGTTTTTACAAATCTCAAACAACGAAAGAAGCTGCCACTTTGGCTTTGTTACTTCTTTTGCTGTACTTAAATGTTTCTGTTGTGCCCCTCTCCAGAGTCACTTGATGCTACTGGACAGCTTGGCTGCAGCCTTTTCACTACATTTGAAAAATAATAATATATTTATTAAAATCACTAATAATTCCAGAGGCAGATACTGTTTCTAATCTTCCTTCAGATTTTAATGCATTGTTGCTGAACATGGTCACTTCCACATCTATGTGTATGGTATGCATTATCACAGCCTTTAGGATGTTTCTATACAGTATGACAATCACCGCAGGTCTTAGACTGCTGTGCAGGTTATTATGTCTTTCTGTTAATGCACAGTCTTTGCCTTTCAGCTGAGTACACTGGCAGCTGAATAGCCTGAAGGTAGGTCTAGATGGACAGGATCATGAAAGGCTTGTTAGAATGCAAGTATAAATATCCTCCATGTTCTGCCAATGTCTGCCTCTTAAAGTAGTGCTCCTTGGTCAGGTTACATGCAGATTTGGAGCTTAATGATATTAAGAATTTGGCTAGCAGTTATTGTGAATGTGTTTAGCTTCATCATCTACTCAAGCCTGCAGCAGACTAGCTGTGGAGCTGAAAGAGATGAACAGAGTTTTTGATCCATCATACCACTATCTTCCGTGTAGATATCCAACCTGAGAATCAGGCAAGTGGAAACAGGTACTATTACAGGGCCAAGTGGCCCAGTTCTCAAATGAGAGTTATCAGCAGTAAGTTAGACAGCAGATATCACACACACACACACACGCACACACACACACACACACACACACACACACACACACACACACACACACACACACACACACACACACACACACACACACAAACACACACGCACACACACGCACATGCGCACGCACACAGTCAATGGGCCATTGTTTTTGTATTTTTGTCAACACTTCTTTCTGACTGCTACTTGGTTTCAATGGTCCTCTTTATGGAACTGTTTAATTCATAATACCATTCATATATATATGTGTGCATTGCTCTCTCTCTCTCTGTGTGTACTCTACTAATAAACATAGGAGAAAATGCACAAAATTCTGCATCCTTTGCTGTATGTCTCTGTAGCTGCATCACTGACCCAGAACATGTGAAGATGCTGAATATTAAACAGCCACCTAATTTTCTGGTTAAATTACCACAGCTTCCAGCTTTTGCAGACTTACCACTACTTTATTTTTAATAAGACTGGACTGTTGTCAAGGTGGTTATGATGGCAAGTACAGAGGCACAGTTTGGAAATGTGTGCCAAGTAATGACTGCCTTTTTGTAACAAAGGGATTTTCCATACTTTTTAACTATGAATCCATAACTTGCCAGGTCTGTGTGATTACACTAACTGCTTTATGTAGTGAAGTCACTCCTCAGGAATTTTTATAGGAAACTGCATCCTTCCAGCCCTTTTAACTTATTTTGTTTACCTACCATTTACAGGGCAGCCCAAATGTGTTTTCCCTCAGAACTCCACTCGGGAACTATACTAGTTCATGTTTCACTGTCACGGATAGTCAGACAGACCAATTGGCAAAAAAGTTCACTAATCTACAGGTTAAAAATAATAGCAATAAAATGATAAGTTAACTAGGAACTGCATTTTTGTTTCTTCTGGTTATCTCATAGAAAAGAAAACAGTCTCTTGTGGGCTGAAGGAAGTAAGTGATAAGGCTTGCTGTTGCTGCAACATGGCTGTTATATAATACGGAAATGATTCCTTAGATGTAAAAGTTAAGTGACAGATAACAGGCTTTGACACAGTCTTCAGTAATACACAGTACATTGGTTTGTTTAAACCAGAAGCAGTAACTGATACATTAGTTTATGCTGCAGTACAAATATTTCTCTATTTGGTATGTATTTCATATGTAATTCTATTATTTCATGTCATTATGTTGCATTCATGAAGTTCAGGCAGAGGAAACGTTCTGTGTGCTAATTATTTGAAATCTGGCCTTCTCTGATTCCCTTGAGTTGTACTTCGTGCAAACAGTGCATGTTAGCAGGAAATTAGCTGTAGACATTTTATATTTACAGGAGACAATGTGGTATTTTCTGTAAAGACTGCTGTACAGTAACATTTGTTTTATCCTGCAAACCTACTTGATGTTCACACTTGCAGAAAACTGAAATGTTGCCTTTAATGTATATGTTTGCTTGCATTCCATTAGTGCAAGCAGCAACATAAGTACAAAATATGAGTCAGATGTTGCAGCATTACACATCAGCAGACCTTTAACAGAGCTGCCCTCTCAAAGTTCAAACTGCAAGTGAAAATGAAGGGGCTATACACGAAGAGTAAGGCTGAAGTACTCAGACTATTTCTTTCACTGAGTACGAGGTACAGTAATCTTGGAGTTACTGTATATGTATATGTGTATGTTTACATATATATATATATATATATATATATATATATATATACACACACACACACACACACACACACACACACACACACACACACACACACACACGTAGTGCATGGAGTGCAGTGATTATTCTCCAAAACCTGAAAAAAAAACTGTAAAGCACTTCTGTAGCACAAGACCCAATCATAACAACACTTCCAAAGGTATGTAACAATTGTTACACACCCTCTAAGCACTACTTCAGGTGAGTCTCATAGAACAGATGTTACTTTACTCTTAGCTGTCCCCTGAAGTACTTACTTCATATTTTCATTCTCTCTGCAGAAGTTTACAGCAATACTGGCTTTCAAAGCTGGTAAAGCACTTTGCATTTTTTTTGTAACTTGTAGTCAACAGAGTACATAAAACTCCATGCACTACAAGGAGTTATTATCATGCCTCACTGATCTTACCTTATTATATGTTCTTGACTTGGATGGCAAGATGCACCTCTCAAGCTTTGCTCTTGAGGTGAAATTTTTGGCATCCATGTGTCGAACACATAAGAATATGATTACAACTGTAGAACTGATCATAACCCTCTATATGCAGCAGTGGTATGAGACCACACTATCCCACACCTGGAGTGCAGGATGGTAAAGCCTCCTGCAGCTCTCAAATGTCCCTGAGCTTGCCTCATATTTTTTTCCTATGTCCCTCACAATTTTTGTTTCTTTGGTAAATCACTAATTTAATAATGCATGACATTAGAATTTCTTACTTATTATTTTTCAGAAAATGTATGCCGATACAAAACTTGTAAAATTTAAAAACTGTCCCTGATTTTGGGCATTTGCCCTTTCACCCCATTATTTTTGGCTTTGTTCCCAGTTGTCCTCAATACTTGAATAAAGAAGTCAAGTGCTATAGAGCACATTTCACAATTTGCTGTTTTTTACCTTTGCATAGCAGTTTATTTGTTTTAATGATGGCCTTCACATTAGCTGATATCATACTTTGAGAGACAATTAATAGTTGGTTTAGAGAATTCTGGGGGCCAGGGCTAGAAAAACTGAAAGCTGTTATTCTGAAAAATAAAGCATATCACCCAGAAAATTAGATGACTATGTAATATTCAATTTTAAAAATTGAAGTTGATAAACTTATGTATTCTCCACTTCTTTTTCTAGTCTGTATAAGGACTGAAGTATACAGCAATTTGCAATTACTGTTATAACTGTTTATGTCATTTAAGTGAAATGATAAGGCTTCATGTGCAGCTAAGACACAATGCATCATTGTTTTCCTTAAGTTCAAAATCATATGTTTGTAGAGCTAACAAGGTTATATCTGCATTAAATAATGAGAAAACATGACCACCAAATCCATGTTTTATATTTCCACCTTTTTCCTCTTTACGTTGTATAATCAGTCTAGTTATCTTTTTTCCTTTTTACATGGTGTAATTAGTCCATTACTGTTTTTTAGAAAGAAGTAATTTTTTTAACATTGTGTCAGTAGCATTCCAACATTACTACCAAACTCTTCTGGCATTTTCCTGAATTATATGTCTGCCCTGAAATAATGAAATGCCTCTTACAAAACTAAGCAACACACACAAACCTATATAATACCATCTCTCTCCTGAAGTAGATATCTTAGTGTATGAGAAAGAAAGAAATATGAGAAGCTACAGAACTGCAAATAGATTTCATGTAGATGGATGAAGCTGCAATTATTCATAGTTATTGCGTTTACTTATTTATTTGTTCCTTGTTTTGGTTACAGCCTGAAGCTGGTACTGTTTTTATGTTTTTTAATGATATCTGCCACAAATAACCTTAGATTTTTAAGTAAGACGGGACTGTGGTCAATCAGGACGTAATTAATGGCTCTACATCTGAGACACAATAGGGGTGTGTTACATACAGACTGCCTTCTTGTGAAGAGCATGATCACAACATGTTCATGTGAAACAAGTAGACTGCTTCTAGATATGTGGTAAACATACCTGTCAACCTCTTAGTGCAAGAAATCTGGACAAAGTCAGACAAAATGTGGGGACAAGGGGTCAAAAATAGGGACATATTTTAAATATTGCTCTTATAAACTTAGAAAGTTGCTAGTATAACAGGGTTTGTTTTAACATACATTTTCTGAAGGATATGAAATCTGAAACTCAAATGTATGCCATTATTTGGAAATAAAGGAAATTTTCAGGGGAGTCACTCACCAACACAACGCTAAAGAAAATGTGGACAAACCACAACAAAATTTAGTTTTTAATTTGTCCAGTGTTCCGCTATCACAGCATGACATTAATTTACTAGTTAAAGGACTAAGTTTCATTCCTCATAGCAATAGTATGCTAGATGAAACTATCATAGATGTTAGAATGTTTTGCAGAAATGTTATGCTCAAGTACATTTATAATGATACTTCTATTAATAAGACTGATAATGAGTCAACTACTGGCAATGATAGATTTGTGTTCAAGAACCTGAGTGATTATACACCAGTTAATCATCCATTAATTGAAGCATATTCCTTTACTACAGAAGATGAGATTTATAAGTATTTTCATAAAAAGAGACTGAATAATTCTAATTTCATGTTTAATAATAATCTGTCATATCAAGAAAGAAAGAGCCTTCACAATTTAAGAAATGATTTAAATATAACAATTAGGCCAGCAGATAAAGGCTCTGGTATAGTGGTACTTGATACTATAGATTATCAGAATGAAATGTATAATATGTTAAGTGATGTGTTTTATATAAGAATTGATTTTACTAAGGTCTATGAAATGTGTGCATATGTACATGGTATTTTAACAGATATTTATAGAAGTAATTTAATAAGCAAAATGAGTATAATTATTTATATATTAAGACGCCTACCATCCCAGTTATACATGGAATACCCAAAATTCACAAAAGCATTACTAAGCCACCCATGAGACCAATAGTCTCAGGGCAAGGATGGGTTACGGAGCATTTGTCTGTTTTATTGAGAAACATTTAAGGTGTATTTTAAACAATAATGAATTTGTATTACGTGATTCTAAACAGTTCTTAACAGATTTGTATTATATTAATAACCAAATGGATACTATTCAAAATCTGATTTTAGTAACTTTTGATATACAATCGTTGTTCACAGTCATCCCTAATGATCTTGGTCTAACTTATGTTAGTAATTACCTTACAGAACATAGTACCTATGGCAATGTTTTAATTGACCTATTGGTACATTTCCTTGAGCTAGTGCTGGAAAATAATGTGTTTATGTTTACTGATAATATTTATCAGCAATTAGGCCAGTAGCTATGGGCACTCCTTGTGCCAACAGCTACGCCAATATGTTCCTAGCTTACTGGGAAGAACAGTTGTTATTTAAAGAATATATGTTTAAGAAATATGTAAGATTTTATAGACGTTTTGTGGATGACGTGTTTATTCTATGGGATGGTAATATAGAAGAACTGCTTAGTTTCAATATGGTCTTGAATAATATTATACCATGTTTGAAATTTACAATGAAATATTCATCATTGAAAATTGAATTTTTAGATTTATATATCGAAAAACTTCGAATGTGGAATGTTTAACACTGGGATTTTTAGGAAACCTTGTTATAGGAACACTTTACTATTCAGAACTAGTATGCACCCTCAGTATGTTTTCAGTAACATAGTGAAAGGACAGACCCTATGAATGTCTAGGTTGAATTCCAATGACAAAGGCTTTATAGCAGACTTATATGACTTGGGAGAGAAGTTTGCTGAGAGAGGCTATAATTCTACGGAGGTAGATTTACAGTTTGATAATGCTTTAAGCTTACGTTCGACATTAGGTACCCCATATTTTGGGCCCAAGCCTACAGCAATTAATGATGTCAAAGAAGTCACAAATGCAAAAGTTAGGTTTCTGACTTCATATACAGCAGACAATAAACAAATTAGAGACATCATCTCTAAAAACTGGAATATACTACAAACTGATGTCATACTGACAAATATTGTAGGTGATTCTCCGTCCTTTACCTATAGGAATAAGAAGAATCTTAAAAGATTGCTTTGCTATCCACCAAATAAGAGAATGCACCCGACTTTTAGTTATGGTACCACACCTTGTGGACAATGCAATTTCTGTTCCTCAATAGATTCTAGCATAGTATTTATACATCCAGATACACAGAGGGAAATATATACCCGAGCCAATGCCAACTGTATGACACCTGATGTCATATACCTTGCTGTATGTGAACTGTGTTCATGTTTCTATGTAGGTAAAACGAATAGGGTATTAAGAGATAGAATAAGGGAACACTGTTATAATATAAAGAAAGGTAATCTGCAGAATGCACTGGCCAAGCATGTCACACAAACAAGTCCTGAACACAAATTCATGTTTAGGGTGTTGGAGAAAATGAATGTTAATGCAAGAGGAGGTGACATCATGAATCATACCGAAGACAGAGAAAGCAGGTGGATTATTTTGCTGAGAGCTGATAAAGGACATGGCTTAAATGAAAGGGCATCTATCAGACCATATTTAAAGAAACGTAGGCATACTAAGTTCTGACTTTTTCAAGACTTTAATGTATTTTGATATCCGTTCCCATACATACATATATACATACATTTATTCATTCCTTATTGTAGCATTGTTAATGTTAATGGTTTTAGCTTCATACTTTTAGACAATAACTTATTTATTTATTTATTACTGCACACATTTATTCATACATCAATTCTTTTACATTTAGATATATATTTATTAAGACACTACATTTATATACACTTTTATAAATATTTATATTTAGATATACATTTTTATAAACATTCAAATATACATTTCTGTTTACGCATTGACTTTATCATATCAAGCATCACTTTGGCTGATGATAGTTCTTTCGATTTGTATATGGCTTCTATTGTTAATCTTTATGTTCTTGATGGCACCTACTTTGTATAGTTTTTAAGCTGCTTCGTATTATTAACTGTATATATTAAGATTTTATTCAATATGACCATTACATGCAGTTATATATTAAGCTGTATATACTTTTGTACCTGACAGTATGCCGCTCATAGTATGTCTTTATATTTGTTCTAATTTCTTTTGTTTTTTATGGAATGAAGCCTTTTAAAAATTTTTAAAAGAAGATGCATATATCATTGTTTATTTTATGTTGCATCTTGAGATGACATTACGTTTATATATCTAGTTTTTATTCTTGTTTTGTTTGCTCTGTTTTATGGCGCTTCTGCTTTAAAAGTTGGTTGATTAATTAACATGCAGATATTTAAAGCACATGGTTTTTGTGCTTCCTGTTTGTGATCTGAAGAAGCTACTAGTTAGTGAAAGCGCTTATCGTGGTTTATCTGTGTAATAAACTGATTTATCTGTTCCAGAAGACTGGATTGCTTGGACTTTTTACACATTGAATGTTATCTCTCACTCGGTCAACGCCTGCTTGAGTTATTTATCCATTTATTTATCTTCTTTATAAGCAAGCGTGCTGTGGCAGTAACCAGCATTTTTATTTTACTTTCCAACGCTGCCATTATTTAGTGACTTCAATTCTCAGATCATTCCAGTGATTTGCCAGAAAAGCACACAATTTATAAGGAACAGACCAAAAATATTAGCCAAAAATCTGGACAATCTGTAAAAATCTGGACAGTTGAGAGGTATGTTGGTGAATAAATGCAATGAGGTATAAAAACTATTTATATATATAAAACTGTAACTACGTATATAAGATTAGATCCGGCAAAAGGAGATCTTGGCAGAACAAAAAAGCACATGATGGCATATAACATAAAACATTAAAAACAAAAACACACTGAAAGAAGACTAAACCATTCTAGCAGAAAACTAATTATCAGCGTGCCTCCAATCTCTCTTTCGTTGGCTCAAAATGTGAGCCAGCAATGTCCTCCAGTCTCCTTCATTTGGGTCAAAATCTGAGCCAATGAAAAAGATTTCCTGAAACTCAAATCAAGAAGCACAGTCTGGTCCTCTTACAGAGCAGGCGGGAAAGTAGCTGTTGTAGTTGTACATAACTGTTCCAAAACAGAGAAAAGTAGTAATGCCTGGATTTGCAAAGCAACTGTTTCAGGAGATATTTTGAGCTGATGTGATGCAAGATTAGATTTCTTCCATTATTGACAGGAAGCGAGGATGTTTTTATGAGTTGCCTGAGATGGACGAAAGTGTGTGTGTGTGTGTGTGTGTGTGTGTGTGTGTGTGTACACGCGTTTGTATGTGTGTGCGTATCCTGATTGATCTAGAAAAAAGTCAAAAACAAAAGACTTTCAATTATTCAATAAATACTCCATCCTCAAAGCGTTAGTGCCATAGAAAAATCCCAGCAGCAGTATTCGACTAAGTTACCTGCTTAGAGTAGTCACAGATTAGGCAAATAAGGGCATCAAACTCTGTACCACAGAAATACACCTCACAGCCTTAATCTTCTACTCCAACTGACAGGCTGACCAAAATGTTCTGGAGTGTAGTTAGTAAAGGATAACGGTAATGCTCGAGTTTCAGACTTTGTAACCATCATTAAATATTTAATAATGCAAAGCATATTGGACTATGGTCCAGTTCTGAACTAATGTGGGGCAAACGGCCAGCTACCATGGGCACAAATTATCAGGGATTATGATCGGCAGGTGTCAAGGGTGGTGGAGTACAGTGCTGGCTCATAAATGAATATTAATATTGCATTTGTGATCATGGCTGAAGCACTTGATGTGTGGTGATTTAACTGTAGCATCTTACATTAGTACCAAGTAGCTTGTCACAGTTTCAGGAAAAAGAGCTTTTTTTTTTTTGGTCATCAACTTCCAGAATTTGTGAATACTTTATTTATTTATTTTTTGCTCTTTAAGTCTTAACTGGGGGGGGGGGGGGTCAGTTCCAGGATCTGAACCTAGCTATTGTTCAGAGGTTGCCTCACTGTAGCCCATCCATTCCAGGCAAGTTATTGGCAGCCTCTGCCCCCCTTTCAGTTTTCCAGAGTATTTTCTTGCAGACCATCCATTATTTTCCACTCCATCAACATGTTCGCAAAGGTGGAATCTCTTGAACTGTACAGAGTACTGAGGATGAGGCCTCACCAATTTTCTTTGTAAAGAATCCATTCTCATCTTGTTCCTAACTTATTTCTATCAATCCTGTTGCAGATCTCTGTTATCATTTGCAAAGTAGCATACTTTCCCTGTAGTTTGTCTCCAATGATGCTTATTAAGAGTTTTCTAGGACCAAAACTACTGAATGGCAGATTAGTTGGATGAAAAAAAAAATACCTAGGTTTCTGCAAGGCATAGACAGACCCACAGAAAATGACAATATGTAAGTTACCAAACCTTCTAGTAGGTCCTTTTGCAGAATATGAATAATATCATTAGGCAAAGAGGAGGCAAACTGCTCAAAGGAAGATGTATAAAATAACATAAAAAACTGCTTTGAAGCTTGGGATAGTTATGAATGACTCAGGAAAGTAATATTTCACCAAAGGATGAAAAAAACAGGCAACGGTCTGCTAGAACAGAAATGGGATTTATAAAGTAGGAAGCTACAGAAACCTATGATACTAAACTAGAAGTTAAGTGATTATGTCTTGTAAGTAGTCAGGTCAGAGGAGTAGCAAAAGGCAGGAAAAGGGTTCAAAAAGACATAATAATTTAAGTGCATTTTCTGGTGCTACTTTCTGAAAGTGAATATAGGATCTTTTTACTCTTCTACCCTCCCCCCTTCACAGTCCTTTCATTGTTTTTTTTTTTTGCATAATGAAAACATTGCTCTGCATAAAAGGCTCTGACAAACCAAAAGCATTTTGCATGCATTTCTTTTGGAAGCTGCACTATACAACAATCTGCTTAACCAAAATAAATAATTTTTTTTATTTCTATTCTAAGTCATCCATCCTAGCTGAAACACCCATTCTGGTAATTTCCCTAATAACCTGCAGTTTATGGGGGGTAAATAATGCAGACAGTTTTGTTCTGAAAGCCACCTACACAGAAAAATGTTAAGCGGACAGCTCTGCATATACCAGAAATTCTTACCATGGCCAACACTGGCAAAATTAGTCACAGACAGAGTGGACATGTTCTCTGCAGTGCTCTTTCATCCCGAGTACGTTGATGTTATCAGTGCAAAGCGAAGAAGAATGTCTTCAGAAATCTGAAAGAACAATGAGGCTGTTATTGATAATAATATATAACATTATTATATTATATAATTATTATAATAGGCTGTTACGCTGAGTCAGGCATCATGTTCCATAAAGAATGTATAACCATAATGTTCAACAACAACATTACATGCTCCATGTCCCCACTTTACTTTAAGAAGAATTACTATAATGGAAGAAACCTAAGGTCAAATGGCATACAGAGAATAAAGGTTGTGGAAAGTTAGTTAAGGAAACAATTTCTTTGTAAACATGGGTGTCCTCCTTGAGGTTTTGTAAACCAATGCATTCAGGCTGAATTCTTTGCAGTTAATTGTCATCCAGTATGGTTATATAAGAGCTGGTAGTTGCTGAAATTCTTGTAAACTCCGAGTTTGATGTTACTCTATAGGAGCACTGTGTGCACTTTAATAATTTAATATTGACCTTCATTTGCATATTTTGTTATTTCTACAGCTTAACCTACCTTGCTGTTCCATAAGTAAAGAATACAGACTTTCTAAATTACAATTATCTGCCTTCTCTGATTCAGTTGGCTAATGCAGTGGCAAAATATCATAAAACCCCATCCTGGAAATACAAAACAATAGGTACAGAAAGGGGGCTGGAGGGAGGGAGTGGACAGCTCCTGCAACAGTGCTCTATTAGAAAATGGTAAGTTTAAACCAAAACAAAAATAGGTCCATGGAAAAGGAACTCAGTACAGTCTTGTAGTTCAAAAACAGGCTGGTTTAATAATAGTTGTAGAAAAGCATAAAAGCAATTAAAATCATAGCTTTTTCATCTTATTCAGTCAGACTTCATCAGATACATAAAACTTCAGCTAAAAACAACTGATATGTATATCTCAAGACATTCCACCAATTAAAATCACCACCAATAAAAATTCTCAATCTACCCTAATTGATTGTAACTAAAGTGTAGTTGGAAAGTGCCTTGTGCATTAAAACATTAAAGGACCACTATGGGCAAATGATGAAGAAAACATATATTTTTTTATCTTGCCATGGTTTACTACACCTCCCAAAGCTGCCTGCAGCAAAATAAGTACTCATTCCTAATTTTATTTTGTTTTTACTCTTGTCTGCCCCCATGGGGGCAGACATCGTGATTCCTTTGGAAAGCTAAATCTCTCCCATAATGCACAAACTGAGAACAAATAGCCCTACCATTTGTTGTCAGACTAGACTTCCATTCACTTAGAATGGAACACCTGAAAAAACTGCCAAGTGTGAGAGTCTGCAGCTCATGTGTCACTGACTGGTATGCGCGGAGTTTTACAAATGTTGTTCCTACTGATGTACTACACATTCTCTGAAAGAAACTTGCAAAAGTGCCAACAAATTACTGAGATAAAAAAGACTTTTCACAAGGAGCAGTTTTCCAAGTTTCAGTTCCTGGCCAGGTTACTCCTCCCAGCTCCCCTCCTTCAGTGGGCTACAGTCTCACATTTCTAGCTTTATTAGATTCAACTATTTAGTCAGCTTTGCATGACAATAGACAAAAAAAAAAAAAAATCACAGCCTGGTGTGCCACTAAATCTGTTCCTTTGTATGTCTCTATGCCTCTTCACTTCTGAGTAGCATTTCCCAGGAATAAAAAAAAAAACAAAAAAAAAAACGCATCAGTCCAGAGTTTAGGCCAGTCTATCCATTTAAAATGTGCACAGTAAAATATTCAACTTATAATGCATTTTGGCTGCTGACATGGTTATCTTTACATAGTTATTCTCTTATAGTATAACCTGGACTTATGGTATTTAATGATAAATTTTACAACAGTTCCTTAACAATGACCTCCCAAGCCTCTGATGTGACCTAGTACTTTTTCTTACTATTGCTTTATCTAGTTTGTCTTAGTTGTATACATGTAGCATGTCTCTCATCCTCTCAGCACGAGACTCCTGGAGAAAACTTCCAAAGCAGATACTTGTATTGAAAGAGTAGCAGCAGTTGTAGCAGTGAAACTACACTCCAAAACAATGCACTCAAACATAGTACTGACAAACACAGGGGAATGTATATGTCTGAATCAAACAGTAATGAAATTGCTAGGGACTTCACTGAGCACAATTTTACTCTTAATCTCTTCATTTCATAATCCATAACATTCGCACCACACTTACAAAGGCACACCTCCACCTTCCACAAACAAAGCTATCCACACCCACACAACATACCAGTCAAATTTAAGGCTTTTCCCACCTCTCTGCAAAACACTGCTGTAATGGCTTTGGCAAACAAATGAAAATGATTGATAGGTGTTGGTTCAAGACTCCCATCCATATCTCTCAACAGTACAGATATTTGCAGAAAGTCCAGATTTTTTTGTCTGTTTTTCATAAAATTGCAGTTTTCTGTTAAATCACTGGCAAATCATTGAACACAGAAGTCAGAAATTTGACAGGCATTTGATTTTCAGACTTCACATCCTTAAGAAAATTCACTCTAATGCAAAACCTGTTTATCAACTTTCTATGTTTGTAAGTGCAATATTTATAAATTGTCCCATTTTTGGGCCTTTGTCCCCTATTATTTATGGCCTTGTCCAGATTTCTTGTTCTATAATGTTGAGAGTTATGCTGCCATCCCTTCCTACTGGAGCCAGTCCACTGCACTTGCACAGGTGTCCCCCTCAGCAGGGCAGCAAGCAGGTATCAGTGCAGATTTGCTTTATAGTTCTTTTACACCACACACACACACACACACACACACACACACACACACACACACACACACACACACAGTAAATCTTGTCCATGTCATTTCTTCTTTTCCTTGGTTTCGTTTCTCTTACTTGTAATGTTGCTTTTACTCATTTTTTTCTCCTGCCTCCCATATCTACCCTAATTATTACTTCTAACAAATACGTTTTCTCACTCTTTCTTCTCTTCCCCTCCTCCTCTTTATCCACTATTTGAACTTTTCCACTCTGGCATTTGCTTTATTGGTAAATAATGAACTGTCACCCTTATGTCAGCACATTTCAGTGCTACATAATATTGTATTTAGTCTAATAATAGGTTCATAGGTACGTACTAGGCTATCGGCCTAAGGGCCTAAGTAAGCCTAGCCAACAAATTTCCCTGGCTTATGCCACCCAAGAAAGTTATTTTCCTGTGCCACTGTCGAGCAGAGCCACAGAAGTGATTCCCAGGGTATATTTTCCTATCTCCCATCCACTCAAAGATTTTTCTTGAAAAGTGCTAATGAGGAACTTTGCTTGACACAGATGGGTAGCTTGTTCCAGAGTATGGAAAGTCTCTGGGGCAGGAATCTATCTCTCCAGCATGTCCTGTTTATTGTGGTGACAAGGTTTAGGTCCCTAGAGCGTGTAGCTCAGAGGGATTGGGATTTCTTTAGGTGTAGCATGTCCAACAATTCTGGGTTTGACATAGCTTTATATGTTAGGCAGAAATCACCTCATAGCAGGCGATATGCTATGGAGTAAAGCTGGAGTTTTTTTTAGATGGTCAGTGTTTTACAACTGATGCAGCATACACAGTGGTTAGAATATTGAAAAACAATTAAACAAGATAATATACAACAAATATACAACTGCTTGAACATAAATTCAAAAAGAAGTTTCCGTAGACAAACAGGGTCATAAACTAGAAATCATAACTATATTGATATGATTTATATTGAATTTATCTTGTTTTAATGATGGTATGTGTGTATTATTGTATGTGTCATATGGGCACAAACATTTGTATTAATCTATGTATTTACAGTATACTGACAAAGTACTGGGTCACATCAGAGGCTTGGGAGGTCATTGTTAAGAAACTGAGAACTGTTGTAAAGTTTGGCATTGAATACCATAAGTTCAGGTTGTGCTATAAGATAACTATGTAAAGATAACCATGTCAGCAGCCAGAATGCATTATAAACTGAATGTTTTACTGTGCACAATAAGAAATGGATAGATTGGCCCAAACTCTGGACTGATGTGTGTGCTTTTTTTAATTCTTGGGGAAATGCTAGTCAGAAGTGAAGAGACATATAAGGGAACAGTTTTAGTGGCACACCAGGCTGTGATTTTTTTTTATGTCTATTGTCATGCAAAGCTGACAAAATAGTTGAATCTACCCAAGCTGGAAATGTGAGACTGTAGCCCATTGAAGGAGGGTAGATGGGAGGAGTAACTTGGCCAGGAATTGAAACTTGCAAAACTGCTCCTTGTGAAAAGTCTTTTTTATCTCAGTAATTTGTTGACACTTTTGCAAGTTTCTTTCAGAGAATGTGTAGTACATCAATAGGAACAACATTTGTAAAACTCAGCACATACCAGTCAATGACACATGAGCTGCAGACTCTCAAACTTGGCATTTTTTTCAGGTGGTCCATTCTAAGTGAATGGAAGTCTAGTCTGACAACAAATGGTAGGGCTATTTGTTCTTACAGTCTGTGCATTGAGACAGATTTAGCTTTCCAAAGGAATCACAATGTCTGCCCCCATGAGGGCAGATAAGAGTAAAAAAAAAAATAAAATTAGGAATGAGCACTTATTTTGCTGCAGGCAGCTTTAGGAAGTGCAGTAAATCATGGCAAGATACAAAATATATGTTTTTTTTCATTGTTTGCCTGTAGTGGTCCTTTAAAAATACATAACAAATACACATATTGTGAAAGCATAAAGGTGACAGTATGAAAAAAGTAACATATTATTTCACTCATTTATTTTCCAAATGAACCACTAGAGGGGGTAAATACATTTTAATGTTTTAAAATTCAGTTTATTAACTAATGAATTTTAATAGAAGTAAATATTTCATATATGTAAATATAAGCTTTTCCGTGGTACCTATTTTTGTTTTGGTTTAAAGTTTATTTTTTGGGTGCCAGTTTGAGCTTTCTTGGATTTAAAATGGTAAGTTTACTGACACAACTGTACTATGTCCAACATTAGATCACTGATACAAGTAGCCAGAGTTACTTGGAGAGATTACAATAGTTCAGACACAAAAAATAGGGAGGAGGAGGAAATTAAGAATCCAAGAGCCTTGGGAGAAACATAGTCCTAGCAAAGATTGTTTTTTACCCGTAAAAAAATCCAATTTACAGTGCTTTGAAAACTATGTGCAGAGGGCCAAGTTACTTACTTGGAAATACTTCTAGAGCCTACCTCCTTCCAGAAAGCCACAGAAGAAGCCAAAGCCCTGGTGGAATGGGCTCTAACCCAGTCTGGAAGTGGATTATTATGGTGAGAATAATCAAAAGAAACAGCATGAGCCAACCATCTTGAAATTGTCTACACTTCTACTAATTTTTCTTTTCTCTTTCCACTTAGGAGTCAAACAGCTGATCAGCTTTCTTGAATGAATGAGTTTTGTCTAAGTTGTATCTGAGCTGTCTGTGGCCATCCAGAGTGAGAAGAATTATTTCTCCAGTGTTTTGGGGTTCTGGAAAAAAGATTGGGAGATTAATAGACTGGCTTAAGGTAACCTCTGTGACCACTTCAGGCATAAAAGAAGGATGAGCTGTCAAAGAAATCCAGTCTTTGTGGAAAATGAGGTAGGGCTGACTCACCATAAGACTTTCTAACTCAAATACTTCTCTAACAGAAGTAAGAACAATGAGTAAAACAGTCTTCCATGTTAAAAATCCTCAAATTAGCCCAATGAGCAAGATCAAATGGAAAAAAAGACTATATTTCTTAAGCACAAAATTCAGATCTCAAGGAAGAGTCGCCTGTTTTCTAGATGAAGAGATATGTAAAACCCCTTTCAAAAACTGCTTGACTTGGGAATAGGAGGAAAGGAAGGGATTCAAGGGCAGACGAGCAGAAATGGCAGGCAGACAGATGAATCTTAATGGAAGAGTAAGAAAGACAGAGGACACCAACTCATGAAAATAACCAAGAACCAGGCCTTAGAAAGGACCATGGCTATATGGGAGTTATATCCTGCTAAGGATATAACAGCCTGCTAGTTTACAAAGCTTTAGGGCACATTCTGCTTGCGCAAACTGTCAAGCAGCTCAAGCTGAGGTGACTAAAAGACAAGCTTGGGTGCCAAGCCCTTCTTATCTTTCCTGCCAATAGATACAGGAAGACTGAGCCCTGAAAAAACAATGTTAGGAACAACAAAAAATAAGTGTCCACACCCTGGCATAAAAAAAAAAAAAACACTCCAGAAAACAAAAGGGGTGAAGGGAGTGGCTACTGCAGCAGTGATCATTTTAACATCTACTGTTACGGTAAGTTTACTTACACAACTGTACTATTTTCATCATATTGATCTGTGTTGCAGTAGCCTTAGCTATACGAGTAGATTACCATACCTTACTACAACTGGGAGGTGGAAGTAGAAGAGTCCAGGAGCCCCTGGAGAATGGTCCTAACAAAGCATGACCTGGATCTAGAGAAGGAATCAAGCTTATAGTTATTTGTAAAAGTATGTAGAGAGGACCAAATAGCAGGTTCTTGAATACTTCTGGAATCTAACCCTTTCCAAAAAGCTGTAAATGAAGCCAAGGTCCTGGTAGAGTGGGACTTGACCTTGCCTGGAATAATTTTGTTATGGTGCGTTTAACAAAGGTGTGTGTGTGTGTGTGTGTGTGTGTGTGTGTGTGTGTGTGTGTGTGTGTCTGTATATATATATATATATATATATATATACACACACACACACACACACATGCACATAAATATATATATATGTATATCTATCTATATATATATATATATATATATATATATATATATATAATTTTATATATTATATAAGGTAATAGCTTTACACTATCCTTTGGAAATGGTCTGTTCTGACACAGATTATCCCTTCTTATTACCTTTACAAAAAATGAACAATTCATTTGAAGATCTGAAAGATTTATTTCTGTCAAGATAGTACCAGTACCTGAGTTGTCTGTGGAGATCCAAGATATGGAGTATTCTCCTCTCCTTCATTTTTACGGTTCAGGACAGAAAATGCAAAGATGGATAGTTTGGCTTAAAGTAAACTTTTATTTATTTATTTTTATTTTACATTTGTTGACCGGGAAAGTCCGACTGGAATCATGTCCATTTTCAGCGGAGGCCTGGGGAGATAAGCTCCAACAGAATACAAGAATAATAGCGGTCAAGTAAAAGAACATTGATTATACATAAAATTATTAGGTAATATTGTAGTTAAGAAAAGGAAAGACAGTTAGAAGTACATTCTGAACAATCAGTGTTACAAATTTTCAGTTTTGAGGGTGGTATTAGATTACAAAAAGGAAAACACAAATTAGATAGGTAAAATTACATGCATTATTTAAAGCTAGTCAGGTTTGTCACAGTGGCATATCCATTTTTGTTCCAGGTGTTGTTTGACAGAGGCTTTGAATTGGTCTGGGGAGGAGAGCTTGGTAATGGCATCTGGAAGTTTGTTCCAGGTTCTATTTACAGAATTTGCAAATAGGGCCATGCCAGCCGCGTTGTTAATTTTAGTTGTTTGGATTTGTAACTTATTGGATGAGCGGAGCAGTCTTGAATTATTATGGGGGAAGATGTGGTGACTAAGGGCTGGAGTGTTATTTGGGTTCTTTAGGATTTTATTAGCCAATATTAGCAGGTTATACTTGACAAGATTGGGAAATTCCAACCATCCAAGTAGTTTGAGGTTAATGCAGTGGTGGGTTCTGAAAGGAGAGCCCGTAGCAAACCTAGCGATGTGATTATAGCAGGCTGTAAGTTTGTTAAGTTCAGATTTACTTATATTTTCTAGAAGTGGGGAAGCATATAGGAGGGTGGATAGTAGGTGCAAGCGTGCAATGGCTATTTTAGCTATGGGGGTGAGGAAGGTTTTTACTCTGTAGAGTGAACCTAGTTTTTTGTTAATGGCTTTGATTGTCTGGTTTACATGGAGGTCAAATTTTAAGTAATTATCGATAGTGACACCTAGCAATTTGGTATTGGGGTCAGGGGAGATGACTGTCCCATCATTAGCTTGAATGGTAAAGGAGAAGGGTATGGACCTTTGGGTTGGTGGAAATAAGAGCATTTTGTTTTTTTTGGGATTTAGTAGTAGGCGACGTTTGGATAGCCAGTTTTCTACCATAGTAAAAGGTAGAAACTTGGATACAAGTTTAGGCAAAAAAAAAAATAGAATTAGTTCTCAAAGAAACTGTGGCTCCATGGAAAATGAGATAGGATGGAGTCACCCTAAGAACTTACAACTCAGAAACTACTCTTGCAGAGGTCAGATCAAGCAGTTAAACTGTTTTCTGTGTTCGGAACCTCAAGTCAGCCAGGTTAGCTGGTTCAAATGGAGCAAGTGTTAGCTTCTCTGACACAAAATTAAGATACCAAAGAGAGGCCACCTATTTACTTGGAGGCCTCTTCTGCAAAACCCCTTTCAAAGACATTCTGCCATTAAATTGCTTTGAAAGAGGAGGATCCATGGGCATGCATGATGAAATGGCCAATAAATGAATCCTGACAGGGCAATAAGAAAGGCCACAGGATAGTAATGTGCACAAATATTGTAAAACCAGAAAACAACTAGCCCTGAATAAGTGCTGGTTATGTTGTTGGCACCAACTAGAAAACCTTTTCCATTTACTAATGTATGATTTTCTAGTAGCAGTGTTATTTGCATCCATTAGTACCTGCTGCACATCCCCAGTAAACAGTTTCCTAAAAGGAATTAAGATCCTATCATTCAGACAGTCAGTTGAAGTTGATTGAATTTGGGGTGTATCAAACATCCCTGATACTGTCTGAGTAGAAGCAGTCTGTGAGGAAACTTGTGGTAATTGCCCCTAGCCATTTCCAAAAGAAGGGAGAGCCACAGCTGCCTGGGCCAGAAGGGAGTCACCCCAATGACCTTGGATTATGCCTTCTGAATCTTCAGAAATACCCTGTACATTAATGAAAATGGTGGAAAAGCATACATGAAACATTTCTGTCCAAGTAAAACAAAAAGTTATTTGTCTTCTAGGTCTTCTTGCATGAAGTAATGGAAAAGAATCTTGATCACTGATTGTTCGGAGAGGAGGCAATGAAGACTACTTGAGGAACTCCCCACAGATCTTCCCTGGTCTGGCTTAGCTTGTCTGTCACAAAATTTTTCTCTGAGAGAATGCAGGATACCTGTAGAGTGAGACTGTACTGTGAAGCTATACCTCCAGCAAACATGGCTAGTCTGAAAGGGGGTACAACTTGGTCCACCCCGTTGATGTATCACATGACTTTGGTACTCTATGTAACTACTTGAAGAGGTCCCAGGGACCAAAGATGATTCAGAGAGTTTAGTGTGTTGATCAGGGCAAGCATCTCTTTGCTATTTATGTGCTTACCTCTGTCCTTGATGTCCCACACACCCTGCACTTTTTCCCTCCTGAAACTGCTCCCCAAGCAAAGTCCAAGTTGTCTGTGGTGGCTGGCTGCTTTGGAACAGGAAAGGAGAAGGGGGAGACCTGGATTTAATGATATCTGCTGGTCCTGGGATTAAAGAGACTTCAGATACCACTGTATCTTTCTCATATAGAGTCTTGCCAAGGGTATCCTAAGAATTAAAGAAGCCATGAGATACAAAATCTTGAGGTATTCCCTTACTGCGACCAAAGCTTGAAAGGAAAACATTAGAAATAGATTTAGATATAAATCTATTTTTCCTGGGGAAGAAAAGCTCTGAACTGAGGTGTCTAGATGAAATCCCAGGAACACAGTCCAGTGTGAAGGAATCAAAAATTACTTTGAATGTTCTCTTGAAATCCCAGCTTATGTAAGAGATCTCTCAACCAAGACAGAGATTCCTGACACTTTCAAAAAGACTCACCAAAGATAAGCAAGTCATGTAAAGATGGAAAAATGTGGATATCCTGTAGTCTGCAATGAGCTATAACTGGAGCTAGACACTTTGTGAACACCTGTGGTGAAGTGGATAGTAGAAAGAGTAAGGCACAGAACTGATAATGTTATCCAGACACAGAACCTTAAGAAATGCCTGAAGTCTGGATGAATAGGGATGTGATGATAAGCACCTTTAAATCTAGAGTCACTAGGAAACTTGAATGAGGAAGAAGAGGTAGCAGGTTGTGAAGTCCCAGGATTTTGAACTTGAGTACAAACAGGTTTAGGAAAGAAAGATCCAGAACTCTCTCCAAGCATTTACTTTTGTCTGGACTAAAAACATCCTTGAATAAAAACATTTTGCCACCTAGGAAGGAAGAATGGTTCTATCACACCATGGGACAACATGTGATGACGAACTGGTGGAAACAAAAGAGTCTAATCCTGAGGACAAGGAATGGCCCCCTGGAAGAATTTTCTCCCACTGAGATCTGTAATCTAGATTAATGATTTTCAGAACCCATCTGTCTGAAACTATTTTGCCAAAAAGAAAAATGGAGATTCAGACTTTCTGAAAGAAAAAAGGGGACAGTGTGGGAGGGATCAAAAGGTTTCTTGAACAGTCATGCAGACTTGTTGTACTGTCCTTGGTTTTGGGTGGTTCAAGACTGATTTTTGGAACCCCCTACCCATTTTTTCTTAAATGTCTGTTTACCTCATGAAGAACAGGTGGAAATAAGAGAGTCTGGAGTCGCGGATGAGGAATTACCCCTGGAAAGGAGGAATTTCCTCCCATTGCCAGCTGTAACTATGATGAATGATCTTCAGAACACATTTGTCAGAAGCTATCTATTGCCATGGAGAAAAGTAGAGATTCAGACTTTCTAGAAGGGAAAAGGGACTGACAGAATATTTGTGTGTGTGTGTGTGTGTGTGTGTGTGTGTGTGTGTGTGTGTGTGTGTGTGTACTGGGGGGGGGTGGGAGCAAGGTCCCTTAAGCAGTCATTTTGGCTTGCTGGACTGTTCTTTGTTTGGGGGTTTCCTGAATCCTTTTTGGCACCTACTAGTCATCTGTCCTTAAACATCTGTTTGCCTGCATTTTCTTAAGATTGCTTATTTTGTTTTTTTGACAACACTGAATGAAGACTGACAGAATCCCTTACAAAAACTGAAAAGGACGGCTGAAAAATCTTAGTGATTCCCTGTATCAGCTTACCCCTCTCATCACACTTTCTGATCACCTCTGTAGCAGAGGGGGCCAAAAACGAAATTGCTATTCAAAGGAGAATTTAAAATCTCATTTTTAACATAATCTGGGAAGTTGTGAGAATGCAACCAGAAAACCTCCTCAACACAGTACCAGTGGCCAAAGCTCTTGAAGAAGATTCAACTGATTCACACTCATGCTCTAAACAATGAGTAGTGACCTGTGCAACTGAAGCAACTAAATTAATTAAAGCAGATTTTTTTCTCACAAGAAGAAACCGCATACAAATCATTTCTTATAATTTCACAATTAGTAACAGCAAACCTTAACAAATGAGCATGACTATTCAAAATTCTGAAAATCAAATTTACAGAAGCATACACTTCTTCACATACTTTAATCTTCTCATCATTATCGGAAAGAGAAGGGTTGGAATTAACTAAATGATTAGCAGCAGGAGGGTCAGGTTTGGCATGAGTGTATAAAAACTTAAATGAATGAGGAACTTTATATATCCTATTTGCCTTTTTAGGGGGAACTAGGTGACTATCACGAAAACTGCACAAAGTTGACAGAACTGGAGGAACAGGTTAAGGTTCTAGAATTCCTTCTGTAACAGCTCATAGTATTTTCTGAGTATTTTCTTAGGGACTGAAAAATTTCAGTGTTCTCCCACTAAAAACATTAACAAATTCCAGCAATTGTCTCAGGGAAAGATAAACCCCTACAGGGAGAATCAGAAACTGAGCTTTTCTCTGAGTCTGAATCAGAAATTTATTTATTTTTATTTTATTTAACATTTGTTGACAGAAATCTTAGGAGAAAACCCTGTATCGGCCCCTTTGTCTTCCCGTCCAGATTCAGAATCTTGAATCTCTTCAGGAAAAGTTACGCCTCTTTCTTTCACCAGAAACTATTTTATAAGAAGGATCAATAGCCTGAATTAAACCCTGAGCCACACTGAGTAAAATACTCCTGACCAATGAAATTTGAGGAGAAGACGATACATGTTTAGTTTTGTTTCCTTTTGACAGGTAAAATGTGTCCAACAGTGTTATTAATGGCAGCAGCAGGAATGGCCAAAACAGGAAAGCCTTCCCTGTTCCCTCTCCCAGAACTAACAACAGTGGCTCTCCCTTGCCCAATGAGTGGACATCTCACTTGCCCAATGAGTGGACCTCAACAGCCACAGAGGACATAGTGATATGAAGTACAACTAATGGTCACAGCAGTCACTTACCTGCTGCTGAGACAAATTGCTAGCCTGCTGTGGGGGCAAAAGCTGTTTGCTTAACTTTTTTTTTTTTGTGGCTGGAAAAAGAACCGATCATGGAGGAGACCGTTTGTTCCACGGTCAAGCCAAAAACGATGCCCTTTTACTGGGAATAACAAGCAGCAAGAGCCAGTAAAATTTAAAGTCTTTAAAAGTCACATTTTTTTATGGAAAAATATAGTAAAAGGCACGTTAAAACACTTTGCCAACCCCAGAAAGTAAAATAAACACAATTTGTCCACAGAAAGAAATTGGCTTTTAATTATGTTAAGCAACGTTTAAACTGCCTGGAAAAAGAGCACTCCCATATAGAAATACAATACAGTCTTATGACAATTCTCTAAAACACGAACTCCTAGCTTTAAAATAACTTTTCTGAACAGGAAAATGTTATCAAACATTTTTTTGAAAAGGAAGTTTTTGCCCCAAAGTGAACTTTTCAGCCCAGCAAAAGAGCAGCACAAGCCAACTGTCGATCCTCAAAAGCCTCAGGGGAATGCACTCTTCAGTGCCAGGAAAGCTCTGAGGGGTTTGGTACCTAAACCTCTTTTTTCAATCATCTCAGCCCGAGCTGACTGACAGTTTGGGTGTGTGAAAGGTGCCCTGAAACTTTGGAAGCTGGCCATCTGTTATATGCTCGCAGGAATTAACCCATATAGCTTAGACTACTGCAGCAGTGATGAATATGAAGAACATCTATGTGTACTGACATTGGTTGAAAAGAACATCACGTCATTTAAACTGAAAAAAATCTATCTACATTTTAAATTATTTACTAACTAAATTCAATATATCTCAGTGTACTTCATATATGTCCATAGTGGAGGCTGAAATAAACTTTAGACCATGGTTACTTATGATATTACAAAGTCAGAAACATTCCCGTGTATTAAATGATTAAAAATAATTTCCTGCAGTTTTTTTGAACAGTGAAGTATGTTAAAGTGCCAGCATGTCAGTTTTGTTTTTGTTGGTATCAAAATGCATTTCAATTTCATCCACTGTTCTACTTGTGGTTCAAGTTCTCTACCCAAAAGCTGACTGGGATTGTTCATGGATGTTAAAAAAGAATGAAGTAAGGAAGCATAGAAAAGAAAAGACAAAGTTGTAGCAAGCATTACTGAAAATGGAGGTTTGACATAAATGGACAGCTTGCAGAGGCAAAGGAAAAAGGATCCTACAACACATCAATAAATTAATTTAATAAAACCATATATAAATGGAGACAACAAGGTTACATTAGCAGCATTACTGATTCTGTCAATTAGCCACTCCACTTCTAATCTAATTTGAACTTTGCCACAATGAACATCCATCATAGCACAAAAAAGTTTCTGAGCTACCTTTACAGACCAATAAGTACTTTTGGACTGTAAATCAAAGCGATGAGATACTCCAAGTCCCACCCAAGCCCAATGCACACACAGACATATTTAAAACTAAGACCTGGCTTGTTACATTATTCTTTCCTAGTACTCATTTCTGTATTTAGCCTGATCTCCCTTACAAAAACAATATAGAAGAGTCATTTTTTTCAAAACTGAAATTTTTTTTTTGAATTTGTACTGGCCTCCCATGAAACAGATTCAGGCCTTAAAAGAGAGTCTGGCTTCATCATTTGAAGAATGGTGTTCTAGTTAATCACCTTCTTAAATGACAACTTGCAGATGTTTCCAAACACCAGTCCCTCACAGTTCACAAACAAGATGAAACCCTATTATTCTGTAGAGTGAAGGGAAAAAAACTTGACCTGTCCAAATCAAACAGTACATGCCAGAAATGACAGAAAACTCTAAAGTATTTTGCATTTGTTTGCAGTGAGGCAAAGACACTTAGTAAAAGATGCGGGTCTATATTATGTTATTGAATACCCCTAACATCGAACACCATAACACCGACACACATAGCCCAAACCGCAAATACATTAAACACCCTAAACCGCGAATTTTCAAATCTCGAACTGTCATAGTCGGCCAACACCACAGCGCGATACATACTACATACCCAAACATAATAAATAAAACACATACATACACAAACCAAACCCTACTTCTAACCCTACACTAAACCTTACATACATTATTATCTATGCACTTACCTTAACCCGCATCTTAACCCTAAGGTCAGTAACTATCGCACACTTACCTTACGGAGCTATACTGCAGATGGGCCAACCATCATACTTCCACATATCGCATTTCGCGGTTTTGTATGTTCACCATTACCGTAGTTCGCGCTTTACATGTCGGTCTTTTGGTGTTCGATGTTACCGGGATTCGATAACGTAATATAGACCCAAAGATGCATATGAAAAAGGAAAAGCTGGAAAGTGGAAAAAAAGTTATTTACCCAGAAAAGAGTTTGCTGGGTAGTAACATATGTCATACTACTCCTTCTGTCCTCAGCAGTAATAATGACTACACAGAGGAAAACTATACAGCTAACTGAAACACTGCTGTGGTCTCCATTTATATTTGTAAAGAATGAACACCGAAGAGATTATTCCCTGCAAAATGTCATGGTGAGCTCAGTTCTCCTCAAAAGCAGAGCATGTTCTATTGAGATTTACAAATTCTTTGAAGCTTTAACAGCCAAATGGCTCTCTCTGGCCAAAACTGCTGAAGGTACTGGCAAATGATAAACATTACTATACAATACCTGTACAGAGGAAGATATCAAGGTACTACTCAGGCTGCTGCTGAACTCCTTTATAAAACTACTCACCTTAAAGAGCCCATCTCTGGATATAACAAGAGTAATACTATAATGTAGGATTGGAAATACCCTTGTATATTTCTGTGGTAGATATGGAAAAAGTTGGAAATTATGCTGTCAAAGGCCATGGGAAGAGAGATGGATCTTGTCCTGTAAAAGGTTACAGTTTTAACTTTGTGCTGACTTTGTGGCTGGAACTGTATAAAGAGATACTTCCGCACTAACAAGATTACTACAGTGTTTCTGGTGGAGGGGAGCAGTACCCAAATTCTGATGCTACAGCAGGAAGAATGATACCTCCTGAATGCAGATACTCAAAACATGACCTCTGCGGAACAGTCTTAAGCAAGGTCTCAAGGACATTCTCAAGCTCTGGGTGCCCAGAAGAATGGAACTGTTTTCTGACCTTCAGAACTTAAGCTGCCAACTGTACTAAAAGTCATAATACTTGCATGATCTGCACCATTTCATTCCACATTTCTCTAAAGTCTAAACACTATTTCCTTTATGAAGCAAGTGAAGTAGCATTTGTGGTGAGAAAACACAGCAAAATGACTATAACGAATCAATGTCTTGCACCAGTCCTCTCTCCTAAGACTGAAGTCAGATGAACTCAGCCTGAACTCATATCTATGGATGGGAAGGTAAGCGCTCTTTTCCTGCCAAAAAATGTAAACAGACAAATTCAACCAAAATAATCAGTATATGCATTTAAGAGACATCACTGCATCACACAACAAACACAACAATGAATATGGTGGTGAAACTTTGTTAAAAACAAAAGCCGTTTAAGAAGCAGTTCCTCATCACAGGTGAAGTATGGGATACTGTAACTTTTTCTACCATTCATCACATCCAGCAGGCAACAACATATCAACATCTGTTCATAATTCCAGTAACACAACACAGAAACAGAAACCAATATGCAAAATGAAGGTACTATAATGATGAAATCTGAACTGAACCAAATATGGATTCAGGATAATTCCTCTATAGCTGTCTATTGGATTTTACCATATGGCAACACACCGAGCGCAACACTTTTAAAAAGAATAAACTGATTCTGTTGTTAGGAAAGCATACCATCTTTGGATGATGGCAGTGAGGGTAGAGGGTTGAGTATAACACTCTCCACAGGTGAAACTGCACTACCACGGCTAGAGGTTAAAGATACAGAGGCAGCTCCCTCCTGTCTTAGGTAGTTGAATATTTAATGAACTATCAAATCACCTCCATAACTTGATGGGAATAACCCTGACTAAAACATCAGTGATCTGGGTTCAAGCAGTATGCCCAACACTAACAGGACGTGTCCAAGGAAGGTGTGAGTGAGAGGATGATTCTGGCTTGCTCACTTCAAGGGGGAAGTGCAAGGAGACAGTGCTGTAATTGCACATCCTGGTGGTAGCCAGAAAATCAAGAAAGCCTTAAGGAGGATGGACACACACACACACACACACACACACACACACACACACACACACACACACACACACACACACACACACACACACACACACACACACAACTGCATGAGGCAAACAAGTACATGTGGATGCATAAATGCAGTATACATAAAGACATTATTAAGTAACCACAACCAGCAATCACTGCATCCTAGTCTCCTGACTGCAGAGAGGGTGATAAGTGCAAAAGGAAACACCATTTCCCAGTCAGAGATGACATCCATCCAGCACCTGTGGCTCACCTCTTCTGCAAGGCAGGACAGGGGAATGAGTTGAACAGAATGTTGGTGTGGCTAGATTGCTGGACCAAGAACCAAAAAGTCAGCCATCTGTGAAGCAACTTACAGTCACTAATTTTAAGGCATTCTCATCTGAACTTCAGTTTTATTAGCTGCTTATTTACTAAGCACAATGCATAAATTAAAGTGACACATAAAGATAAAGTACAATAAATGCTTTCAGAAAAAAATAGTATTATCAAAAACAAATTCACCAAATATAATATGCATAAAACAAATTCAACAGTACAAAAGAGATGAACAAGAACATAAACACTGCCAAAAATAATCCAATGCACAAGAGGCAACAATAATGCAGTGATCATGGTTCTGACCTTGGTGCACTAGGCCACAGACAGACTCAAGCAACCCTATGTAAAAATAAAAAGACAAAGTGTCTTCAATGTTCCTACTCTATTAAATCCAAATCCAAGAATAAATAAGACACAACATTCTAAATATTATAATGTTCATTTTTTTTCAAAAATGAAAGTATTATACTGTTAAATTACAATTTTACTTCTAGTTGACAGATGCTGTCTCATTTTATCAGTTGTCTGAGCTTCCCCTTAGTAATGAACCAGGTGTTATATGGAAAGGCTGTGGTGATTCTCAATCTTATAGGCAGCACTGTACTGCTTCACTGGAGTGGATTTTAACATGACCCTTGAGTGGTGTGGTCAGAAGTGGAAGATAAATTTAGACAGTGATTTCTAGAATAATGGCGGGTATAAATTCTTGGTTCCAGATCTGCTGTATGCACGGAGAGCTTTGAAACAAATCTTCTGATTCCGTGGTTCTATAACTTCTCTCTAAAATGATAATAAAGAAGTGACTACTGCTTGTTTGTACGTGTTTTAAAAATGGTCAATGAGTGATGTGAAATGCTGAGTGGAAAGCCTGTAAATGCAGCGGTGAATACTGACTAAAAGTTAGGGTTCTACTTTGAAGACTATTACATCACTGGGTTCTTTAACCATTTTACATGCGGAGCAGGCAGTGGTGGTAGCAATGGTTCTACTGGGTGTTTAAAACACTGCTTACTTTGAAGCATAAATTTAAAAAAATGCACCTGAATGGTACTCCTAGTGATAAGGGTCAGTGACTTTTATCTGTATAACAGGCTCTGCAACATCTGAGGTTACTTACAAGAATCTCTGAACAGTCCTTATTTAACAGCTGGAAATATGTACCTTACAGTCCTGAAATACACTTTAATAATATGTCATGAAAACACATGCTTTTCTTAAACTTGAAGAAAGGAAATCATGTTAACTTCTAACTGTCAATCTTTCGGTTCTTCATGACTGCCATAACCAGGGCATTCCCTGCTGGTGGCTTTGTTACTTCCTGGTTTGAACTCATACAAGTTGGTACAAAATCCCTGTTCTGCCACTTCAGAGCCCAGCTTAAAACTTCCCAGTGATATTACAAACTTTGTGAACTAGTTTAATGTATATTGTAATAAACACTGGCCTATATGGAATTATGTTGGTGTAATCAGTCCTGGTGAAAAAATGTCAGCCTGTAAAAAGCTCTATCTTCCCTCATACAGGTCACTAGTGTGAACAGGTCAGTCAGCACTGTGGAAATGCCTTGTTTTTTATGCTTGCAAACAATACATTAAGGACTATTGCAAGGAGGCAGACATAGTGACTTACTTTTGGAGGTTTCAGTACTTAAAGATCAGGTTGTCTTTTTTTGTGAACTTGGAAGGAATAGTTAAGGAAACAATGTCAGAAAGAACAATTGTTCAAGTGTCAATAAGTAAAGAAAGAAAGCCAAGACATGCTAACAGTCAGCAGCAGGTGTCTGGCTCTCAGTTTAGGGACTAGCCTTGATAATCACCACACAGCTGCATCATGATGCAAACACTGCTAAAGCTATTACGGCTACAGAAAGGAAACATTGAAATGTTCCACTGAAAAATGAAATGCTTTTATTTCAGTCTCTCTCTGATGCAAGATGAGTGTTACTCATCAAATGTTTTAAAGAGGCAATGTGCCCTCATGATTACAGTACTAATCAGGAAACCACAAGATCAAAAGTTCAAAGCCTACTAAAAACAAAAACTCTTTGGATGACCTCAGACAGATCATATGACCTCCCAGTGACCTAAAGGAGTAGGGAAAAAAAAAGAAAGCAAAGGATCCATTATAGCTTCATGAAGTACCTAGCAAAAAAAAAAAAAAAAAAAAAAATATATATATATATATATATATATATATATATATATATATACATATACATATACATTCACATATATTTCAGCCCTATATTTATTACAGCATTGGGACATATATGTATATTCCCTGGGGAGGGAGGCAAGAACAGAAAATAAAACACATCTTAAGCAAAACACCAATAACAGCAAGCAAAACTCCACTTGATGTAAAAAAAAAGTTATGTACTTATCATAACATTCGATGTTTGTAGTCCATTTCCCCCTTCATTCTTACACTTGGGATCGGAGTCGAACCTTGGCTCTGACTCGGCCATTCCATAGCTCAAAAACTTCTGGTTGGCTCGTGGCTAGGAGGTATCCTATCATGCACCGCTAACATAACCCAGATCTTGCTTGCTGCAAGGAGAAACATACAGAGACAAAGAACAAACCATCTCGGAAGGACCCAACATAACAATAAGGCAGTAGTCACTCTACCCCCAGGTCCTCAAGGAAGGGGGCAGGAGGGTGGGTTTGTAAAATGAAGGACAAGATGGACTACAAACATCGAATATTATGGTAAGTACATAACTTTTTTTATGTTCTATAGTCCTATCTCGCCTTCATTTTTACACTTGGGACAGCATCCCCAGCACCTTCATCTTGGGTGGCTCAATGGAAATTGCTCCCGAGTACTGTGGAACCAAAGGAAGACCTGTTCCTGGAAGCCATATCCAATTTGTAGTGAGTAATGAATGTATGAGGTGAAGCTCATGTTGCTGCAGCACAAATGTTATCTACTGGAATTTTAGCCTGAAAAGCTACAGAGGTAGACACAGACCTGATAGAATGAGCTTTCACCTTGAAGGGAAGATATTTGCCACTGGATGAATAGACAAAGGAAATGCAGTTAGAAATCCAGTGAGATAATGTGACTTTAGAAACTGGAAGGCCCTTCCTTGTATCTGAAAAAGAAACAAATAATTGATCTGACCTTCTGAAATCTTTAGTTCTGTCCAGATAAAAAACAATTGTCTATGCACATCCAGTTGGTGAAATTTGTACTCTGCCTTGTAGAAAAATTAGGGAAGAAAACAGGCAATTCAATGGACTGATTTAATATTGGCCTGAGAAGAAACCTCAGGAATAAATAAAGGGTTTGTCCATATGGAGACCCTATCTTTGTGAAACACCAAATAAGGGGGTTTAATGGAAAGAGCTTGCAGTTCAGAGACCCTTCTTGCAGAAGTGATAGCCACTAAAAATATAGTTTTTCAAGATAAGAACTTAAGGTCACATGTTGCTGAAGGTTCAAAAGGGCTTGACGTAAGTCTATGGAGAACAAAGTTCAAATCCCATGGCGCCACAGATCCATGACTGGAGGTCTTAACAAGGTGGTCCCTTTAAGGAAAGCTCTACACAGTCTATGAGCCATAAGGTTAGGTTCATTAGCCAAATGAAAGGTGGTAATAGCTGCCAGTTGAATTTTAACAGTGGCAGCTGCTGAACCTTGGTGGAACAACTGAGAAAGGAAGTCTAAAACGGCAGAAATAGGAGATGTGTAAGGACTGAGGTTTCTCTCATGGGCCCAAAAGGAGAATCTTTTCCATTTACTTGTATAAATCTTTCTGGTAGATGGTTTGTGAGAGGATGTCGAATGTATAAAACCTCAGGGGAAAAGTCAGGAAGCCTGACTAGGGATGGAATTGGAGCAGCCAAGCTGTCAAACTGAGGGTGTGGAGAGAGGGATGGAACACCCCTGACATGTGCGTCAGCAAATCTGGCACTGTGTCCAGCGTCCAAGATTCGTCCATTAGATGAGGTCTGAGAAAGGGGAACCAAATCTGTCGAGGCCAGTAAGGAGCAATTAGGATAATTTTGCTTCCCAAGGATATTGCTTTCTGAATTACCTTCAATATGAGGGAAATGGAGGGAAGGTATAGAAAAGTCCCGAGGGTCAATCGTAAACGAGTACATCTCTGGGTGTTTCCCCTTCCGGGGGAAACAGGGTGAAGTAGCTGCTGCATTTGGTATTGAGAGGGGTGGCAAATAGATCGCAGCAAGGTTGACCCCATTTCCGAAAAATGTGTTCCACAATGTATGTGTTCAGAGACCACTCGTGAGGCATCAGAATTGCCCTGCTGAGCCGGTCAGCTATCATGTTGGATTTCCCCGGGATGTGCTTTGCGGTCAGAAAGTGCTGGGAAGACACTGCCCACTCCCACACTCGAAGGGCTTCTCTGCAAAGGGGGTAAGATTTGGTCCCTCCTTGTTTGTTTATGTACCACACCACCGAAATATTGCCTGAGTGGATCACAATCTTCCCTAGAGGGAGAAAGCTGTGAAGTGCTTGCAATGCCAGAAACACTGCTCTCATCTCCAAGACGTTGATATGCAAATGAGCCTCGTGTTCCTGCCACATGCCTTGGACTGTTCTCCATAGATAATGCCCTCCCACCCTATCTGGGAGGCATCTGTGGTCACGGTGGCAATGGGGAGGTCTGCCTGTGTTTAGATTGCTGGTCTGGGACCACCAGCGAAGATCCTGTTTGCCCAAATCTGTTACCAAGATGGGGTGAGAAAAAGGTAGATACTGCAGTGACCATTGAGCAAGAAGTAACCACTGCAGGACCCTCATGTGCAGTCTGGCTAATGGAACAAATGTTATTACAGAAGCCATTGTCCCTAACAACTTGAGCACCATCTTTGCTTTGGCTTTCCTTAGAGGAAGTAAGCTCAAAACTTGTTCCCTGAGGTTTTGAATTCTTTCTATGGGAAGGTAAGCCCTCATTGAGACGGTGTTTATTTCAGCGCCAATAAAATTCACATGCTGAGAGGGCGATAATGCAGATTTTTGCCAATTTACTGTGATCCCTACAGGCAAGTTGAAATTGTAGTGTCCCTGGCCTGTAACAGTAGATGCCTGGTGGTGGCAGTCAGGAGTCAGTCTTCCAGGTACGGAAACACTTGGAATCCCTGACGTCTCAAGTGAGATGTAACCACTGCCATGCAATTGGTGAACACCCTGGGGGTTGTGGTGAGACCAAAGGGCAGGGCGTGAAACTGATAATGACTGGCTCCCAGCCAGAAGCGTAAGTCACTCCTTGATGCCCTGTCCATTTTGATATGGTAGTATGCATCTTGGAGGTCTATGGAGCACATCCAAATGTTTTTCCCTAACAATGGGAGTATCAACTGTAAGATGACCATTCAGAACTTGGACTTCTGTACAGATTCATTCAATTTGCTGAGATCCAAGATGGGTCTCAAGTCCCCTGTTCTTTTTGGCACCAAAAAAAATCTGGAGTAAGTCCCTAATCCTACTTGGTCTGCGGGGATGGGTTGGATGACTCTCTGTGCGAGCAGCTTTTGGATTTCTAGAGTTGCTGAATCCCTGTGATTGGGTGGCACATTTGGGATTCATCTGATCCAAGGGGTGGAGAAGAGAAGAGAATATGGTAACCTCTGGTAATTATCTTTAATACCCACTTGTCTTGAGTGATATCATGTCAGGCTTCTGGGTATAAAGAAATACGACCCCCGACTGGCTACAGAGACACGCAGTCGGGCATCCTTTCAGGAGTGCTGATAGGGATGACCACAAAAGAATCATGGTTTCCCTGGTTCTGTGGGCCTCCTCTGCCTCTAGGGTAGCATCTACCATTATTTCCTCCTCCTCTGCCTCTAGAGAAGGACTCACCTTGCACACACTGAAAAAACCTCTGCGACTTCCTGAACCACATTTTGCTGCCCTTTGGGATAGGGTCTAGAAGGAACAGAAAAACGGACTCCCACGGCAGACAGACTTTTTCCTTCCTGCTCACACCTGGTGAGTGTGTCCTTTACCTTGGTTCCAAACACTGAGGATCTGTCAAAGGGGGCATTGGTAAAGGTAGTCTTAAAGGCCTCTGCAAAGCTACACAAGGCATCCAGAAGTGTCTTCTAAGAGAGACTCCTGAACCTGCTGCCCTACTCGCTCCATCAGCTGCGTAAGATATCAGCCTCATGGAGTTCACAATAGAATTTAAGGTAGATATCTGTGCATTAACTTTCTGAGATACCGCATCAGATACGTTACCCTGCAGAGTCTCTCCCAGCTCTTTTAGGAGATCTCTCTGGAGCCTTGTGAAATGAGACAGGTAGTTCAGTGATCTAAGTGTAAAAGCTGCTGAAGAAAAGACATGCTTCCCATACCTATCAATCGTTCGAGACTCCTTGTTCGGTGGATGGACAGTGGAGGAAGTTTTGGCAAGTTCCTTTTTGGTGGCTGCTGCTGCCACCACCATGGCATCTACTGGAACACCCTTAGTAAGAAAGTCTTTGTCCTGGGGTGCTGACAAAAATGTATTTGGTTTTCTAGGAACTGGTTCCACAGAATCTGGAAATTTCCACACCTTTCGACTCACTAGATCCAGAAGTTCATCAAAATATGGAGACACCCATGAGGTGGAGGGTTGAGACCCGAAAGCCTTCGGGTACAAAGACACCTCATCAGAAGGGGATGTGGTGGGCCAGCTGCCTCTCTGTTTCAGGATCTCAAGGATATCTGCAAATGAGATATCATCAGAGGATGACTTGGGGGACCTGTCTGAATCCTCAAGGTCAGTGTCTGATGTAATGGTCTCATCAGGGGAGTCAACATGTTTCCTCTTACAAGTTTTCTTCCTAGGTGGCTCCTCAGAAAGGATTTCTGGGGAGACCTCAGAAGACTGGGGACCACTCATGGAGGTTTCCTAAGGCTGCAAGTCTCTGCTGTGTTGGAAGAGAGAGGGAGCTAAGACTGAAGTTGATGCTTTAGGGGAAAGAGTGTCGATACCACTAGTTGAAACTGAAGACCTGGACAGCACACTCCTCATCACCTCAAAGGCAGATCCTCCCAGCTGCGAGGATGCCCCCGCTCCAAAGATGCAGAGGCAGTCCATGGTGCCAAGGAGATGGGCTCCGAGGCAGATGTGGGGTCCAAGCTCACCCGTGCCGAAGCACTAAGAGGTAGGCTCGGAACCGACAAAGGTCAATTCGAAGCATCCCCCTAAGGCCCGACCGGAGAACTGAGGACTCTAGACCCCATGGACGGCACCGAAAGGGTCGGAGTGGATATCAGAACTGAGAGATCAACTGGGGTAGATGAAGCTGCCCTTTCCACAACCTGAGGCACTGACAACTCTGGCTCTGATAGCCCAGAGTGGGTTGAAGGAGGAACATTGACAGGGTGTAAGGGCACATTAGGCTCCGGAGCCGACTGGGATGGAGCCAAAAGTAAATTTGCCAGCGCCGAAGTCTGAAGCAGTCAACGCACCACTCTCTCGATGCCCTCACCAGAAAGGCTCCTAGAGGACCTGGAAGATAGAGTGGGGGACCTAAATCGATGGATCCACAATGGAAGCCTCTGTCGGCACCGAGACCAGTGGTGCCGACGAGGATGTAGTCATTTTGGTAATTTTGTCTGGCAGCTCTGACGACACAGAATAGGTGGGAGACCACCTTTTTGTAGCTTTTGCTTTGTCTTTCTTGGAAGAGGAAGGAGATTTAGAGCTGGAGGATGAAGACGTCAATTCCTCCTCAAAGGAATGCTTCAACAGTCCTTTCAAAATAAGTTTGTTCTTCCTCTCCTGAAGAACATGGGGACTAAATGCATGACAAAACAGGCAAGACTCTTGGAGGAGAATAGCCCCCAAACAATACACACACAGATTGTGCCCTTCCATTAAGGACATTTTCTGGGCACATTTTGTACACTTTTTGAAGCCTGAAGGCTTATGATCCTTAGTATCTTTGGACATAGAGCAAAAACCACTAAGAACAAATTACGACAACTATCTCCATACAGATAAACAACAGTACAGACAAACAGGCAAACAGAGGACTAGGCCCTCTAACTTAAATGGTCCTAGCCTTAAGAAGAGAAGAAGAGATAACCCAAGGACTAGGTCCTCTAACTTAAATGGGCCTAGCCCAAGGAGAAGGAAAATAGGTAACAAAACAAGCAGCACAAGTGAAGCTATGCAGGGATACAAAAGGCCAATGGAAGAGCAGCCAATCAAAGTACAAACAGTACACACAGTAAATAATGCAGCAAATTGTCTAAAACAGACATGGATTGCGAAAACACTTTACACTATCAAAAGGATTATTTTTAGTCAACAATAACTAGTCAAAGTTATTGAAAATTTTTTACTTAGCCATGGCCAAGAAGAATCACGTCTGAGCTGAACAAGCGGCAAACGAGATCTGGGTTATGTTAGCATGATAGCATACCTCCTAGCCAAGAGCCAACCAGAAGTTTTTGAGCTATAGAATGGCCGAGGTTCGGCTCTGATCCCAAGTGTAAAAATGAAGGCAAGATAGGACTACAGAACATCAATTATTTCAGTCTGATTATGACATTGTCAGCTTACCATAAACTGAAAACAAAATATTCTGAAGGATTTAGCTGAACAAGAAGACTCCAATGTTAACAGCCCTAGGGGCAGGATACCAGATAAAGATGGAAAAAGAAGAAAGAAAAAGCCCTGCATCAAATGCATATATGATACAGTCAGAATAAACTTAGCAAAAAAAGAGAAAATGTACTCCCTCTATAATGGTATTGTGGAATAAGAAATCTTCCCCCAAAATACATGTTTCAGCACACAGGCTATAAAGTGCACACTGGCACTCAGGCATTTATTCATTAATTTAGGTCAGCAAATAGGAATCCATCTGATGGATGGCACAGTGGTGCAATGGTAGCATTGTCACCTTACAGCAAGAGGTTCTCTGGTTCAATTCTTGGCTGGAGTGCCTTCTGTGCAGAGTCTGCATGTCCTCCCTTTGTTCGTGCGTGTTTCCTCTGGGTGCTCCGGTTTCCTCCCATGTTACAAAGACATGCATCTGGAACATTTCTCCCTGGGCCTCCACTGAAAACTGGCTTCATTCCAAGTCAGACTTTCCTAGTTAACAAATGTTAAATAAATAAATAAAGATACATGGATCAGTCTTATTATGACTTCACTGACATATCATAAGTATAATCTGGCTTTGTTTTGAAATATTCAGTTTGACAAGAAGCCACCAATGTTATTAACACCAGCCAGGGGTATGGCTCCAAATAAAGATGGAAACAAGACAAGAAAAGACCTAAAGCAGATGTACATATAACAGGACTATATCACGTAGTCGAAACATGATATACCCGATAACCATAACATCTACACATATACAACGCGAACGCTAAGAAATCCGAAAACACCTAAAACGACGAAATTCATTATATCGAATTACCATGTTTAGCCAACATGAATGGAATTACATTTTCTAATTACTGCAAATGATTAGGAAATGTAATTCTGTTCGTGTTGGCCAACCATGGTAATTCGATATGATGAATTTCGTGGTTAAGGTATTTCAGATTTCTTATCGTTCGCATTATACGCGTCGATGTTATGGCACTCGGGTATTTCATGTTTCAATTATGTGATATAGACTCCATATGATCACCAAAAATCTAGCAAAGCAAAGACACATGTATACAAGGCATTTCCTCTGTCAAAGTATCATTGGATATTTGCAGATTTATCTGCATCTCCATTAGGAAATCTGCTTTTTTTGGTTTTCTCGTTAATATAATTAAATGGTGACCTATTCCCAAGTTTAATAGTAAATTCTTACTTTTAAGTAAGGGGGACTTCCTGGTAGGCTGAAAATAGATTACAACACAAATACATGAAATTAATTTTATATGATTACTTGTCAGAATTCTTTGGCAAAATAATACAAGTTATGAATAGTACACCTTACCATCAAAAAACATGTTTAATGGCATAAATTTTGGAAATACATCCGCATCTATTATCCTGTTTTAGGAAAGAAACAAAGCAACATACAGGACTGCGCTCCTTAAAAGCAGGGATCAGGTTGGTTATTGATGTTTATAAAACAGTTCCTGCAGGATTTTAGGGCACACTTTTCCTTTAACTATAGGAAAGAATGTTTATTCAGCTAGAGCATACCAATATGGCATTCAAAAATATGCTAATTCTAGCACAACACTTTGTTCATTGTGTTGGAAAAAGTTCACAAATTGTAATCCTACACAATAGATATATAAATGTCAATTTTTTCATAGGTTATTTGAAATTCAAACACCACTGATTGTGTTATATTTCAAAAAGTGACCACTAAGCTGTGGGATTAGATCTGCAAACCGATGAGACAATATGACATAGATGTGCTCTGTTATAACATGGGTGAAAAATATAGAATTTAATTTCATCATATCTTTCTTTCAATGTATACATTTATCTGTACTTTTGCATGCTTTACATTTTAAATTTAATGTTGCTCGTTTTAATGTAAAATTGAAATGCTTTTTAATCTATTTTCTTTTGGTTTATTATCTTTGGAATAGAGTCACATATTTATCTTGCCAGTATCTACTATAAGAAGTAGTTGGTTCAGTTTTTATCAATGAAATTCAAAAAACTCAAATAATATAATAATAACGATACTCTCCTAGTTGATACAGAACACATTGTTTGTTGTATTATTCTAGTTACTCTTTCTCCTTACGCTCATCATGCTGCTGCAACTGATTACCAATGCAAATCAGTATTTAGTACTGACAATTGCTTGTTTTTATTTTGGATTCTTAATTTAGTTATGTAAATTAATTACAAGTAGGGTGGCAGTCTTAGCTTCCATACCACACAAAGTGGCTTAAGTGGCTTTGTGTAGTACACAGAGATTCTGATTCATAAAACCAGACAAAAAAGGGGGTTGCATACTGATTAAGGTTTTTACCTCTCAGACACAAGATACAGGGTTTGATTCTCACCTTTGAGGGAAACTGGGTAGGCTTAGAATGACCCACAAGGGCAGCTAGCCTAGTACTTACTTATGAAGCTATAAAAGCCTCACTATTCAGTACTGCTGTGCTGCTCTACTAAGCAATGGGTCTTTTTTGGAACCACATTTAAATGTGGTAGTCTCTTGGTATGGCCTATTGACCCTACAGTCAATAACAACTTGTTTTATATCTCTGCATATATACAAAACAAATCTCAAGAGAAAAATGACTGGAATTTTTCCATTTTCTGTTCTAAGGCAACTAGTTCCCAATTTGCCAGGCTAGGCCATTCAATATTACTTTCGCGTTTTTCACTCTGTTAGATGAGATCTATGTCACCCCTTAATTTCTATAACTGTCTTCTCCATTGAGAATAATTCTGGTTAACATTTTAATATATATAGATAGATATATGTATAGACAGATAGATATATAGATATATAGATGTAGGGGTCTCCTTCACATTGTCGACACTTCAAAATGCCGAATTTCATATGGGCGAGACCTTATGATTGACATTTGAAATGCCAACAATGTGGAACAGGCATCTCTGTACAGTGTGGAATGGAAAGATTTCCATTCCTGCACTGTAGTTCAATCTCGGAGTTGGTATATTTAAGTTATGGGGAGGGGGGGGCGGAGCCCCCACTGGGGGTGCAGGGGGGCTTGCCTCCTTGCTAGCAGTGTTTAGGTAAGTGTTTGTCTTTTACTTTTGTTTTTCATATGTTCGACATTTCAGATGTTGATCATATGGTCTCGGCAATATGAAATTCAGCATGTTGAAGTGTTGAACATATGAAGTAGATCCATATATAGATACAAGCTGTTACAAGATGCAAGTTTAGTTCTAAATAACTAGAAATATATCCATCTTCACTGTCTGTACAACTGTGGTGGCGTTCTACTAAATTAACTTTTTGTATCTGCACTAGTGACAACAACAACATTCTAGCATAAAACCACATCCCTCTTCGTAAAAGCTAGATGTCATCTGCCTTTCTTACACTTACAAGCTTCTCTCTATTTCATCTTGGGCAGTGCCCCCCCCCCCCCAAATTATAGCCTCTCCATAAATCTCAGTAAAGCCTTCAACACCACCCAGTAATACTTTCTCTTAGACGTCATCACTGAGCCAAATACCTTGTATATCTTATAGTACCAATAGCACTTCACCTTACACCTGTCTGCTATAATGCAGTCCATGATCATACCCAGTAACACACCCTTCCCATAGTTCATAACACTGACTACTACAGGTTTCTAAATTAAGACTACTCTGTTTTTTCTCTGTTCTACACTACTCTCTCCAGTGTATGCACCCATAACATTTAGCTTATACTGACAACATAGATGCCTCTTTATCTCAATTTTAACAGCATCTGCTCTCATTGTCTCTAGATGTCTATGTGCCCTTTAAGATAAGTTCTCCTCCCAAGTGATGGCAATTACCTAAACAAAAAAAATCCCAATTTTCTCCAGCACTCACTACTGCCACAGGTATACCCACTGTAACATTTACTCTATCTAAGGCTAGCTCCTTGTTCTTAAATAGGACATGCTCATGAAATACCCCAGCCTCATCCCTGAAGTGTGTTCTAGTGTGGGCCTTACCTATACCAGTTCTTCTGAGGTCACTCAACATACAGGAGTAATTTATTGTCACAAAATGGACCCTTTCCAATTTCACTCTGTATTAGCCAACAGATACATTCTTTCTATAAGCATGAATCCCACCATGGGGTTCCAGAGAAGGAGACATCTTGCCAACATTGACACTACTCATATCAAGGATGTCTTGTTATAAAAGCTCCTCACTGAGGACTGCTTGGCCACATGAAACATGAGATGAATTCCCTGATCTTAAATCCTTCCAAATGTTCCATGCCTAACTCTTGAGCAACAAAGTTCAACCACAAAGCCAAAAATACTTTCAAAATATGTTCAAAAACATTTATTTTTTGCTGTTATGTATCACTACCATGCCTTCAAGGTGACATGAAAAATGTGCAATCTGAAATTCTTTTCAATAAACACTTAAATAAATAAATAACGTTATTTATTTATTTATTTATTTATTTATTCGTTTGTTCATTTATTCATTCATATGTTCATAGGTGTACCCTAGGCTATCAGCCACAAGGGCCCTTAAAAGCCTAGATATGAAACCCAAATGTGACCCACAAATTTGATTGATATATGATTTAGTGACTGCCTCTGCCTCTGTCTATCACAGACGTAGCAGTCAGATCAGGGGTGAATTTCTGATTATCAATCCATTGGTCCAAGTTGCACTTAAATAGGGATAAGGAGGAACTCTGCTCTGGGGAGCCTATTCCAGAGAATGGGAATTCTCTGAGAAATACATCTGTCTATCCAACATGTGTTATTTATATTGCAAGCAAAATTTAGATCTTTTAATCTAGTAATTTTGATGCTGTTTGCTTTGCGGATGTGTAAAAGATTCATCAAAATAGGGTCCAGGCATGCCTTGTATGCCAAACAAAGATTACATCTCAGAAGTTTCTATGATACCAAGTAAAGAAATAGATCTTTGAGGCAATCAGCACAGGACATTGTGTTTACTCCCCATATTCTTTTTGTAAGGAACCTTTGTGGACATTCCAGTTGCTGCCTGGGTCTGGTCAAGTACATACTGAAGGGGAAATTGTACTCTAAGATGGGCCTGATGAGGGCGAAGTACAGTGGTATGATGACCTCTATGGACCTAGATGCCATGCCCTTGCTTATAAAGTTGAGCAGCATAGAAGGATTTTCTTACTAACTTGGACACATTTTGGTCGAAGGCTAGGTTACTATCTGAATGAGTTTCCAGATCTGTGACTGGTGAATCAACTTTTATCTGTGTTTTATTGATGACATCATTACCCAGGGTAGTAAACTTCCCAAAAGGTACTATAAACTCATTTCTTGGTATTGAGTTTTAAACCGTGGCTTTGGCACAAAGCATTTCGCTGTATCAGACCTTCTTGAAGGGTGTTCTTGTCTTGGGGGTTTCAGTGACTGCTCCCAGCTTGCAATCATCTGTGAATTTAGTTAGCTAGAGGCCTTTGACATTGGCTTTGACATCCGAGATGTACTTTGAGACCGGTCGGCATAATGATTAAGGTCTAAGTCTCCCATGTTCAACGTGCAAGGTTTGATCCTGATCTCTGACCAATGCCTGTTTGGAGCTTGCATGTTTTCCCTGTGTCTCTATGGGGTTCCTTCCCCTTCAAAAAACATGCTGAGTGTTTCCATCTCAAGCTCCCCAAAAATGGTGCCGTACAGGGTGAAGAGTTGTATAAGCCAATCACTTTGGGCATCTATTGTGCATAGTATCCTCATGACAGGAGAACATGGATTACAGACAGTACACTGTTTCAGGGCTAGCCACTCAATGGTGTAAAATATGACTCTAGGTAATTTGGTCATGTTGACTAATGTTGCCAAATGAGCATGGGTATTTGCCAGTGATAAGTGGGTTTGGGACCCTGCCTACTCTAACCTATGTCAGGGACCCATGTTAACTGTGGGAGGGGTGTATGTGCCCTTATTGGCCAGTGTGTGCTTGCCATAAAGCCCAGCAGCCATGAGCCAACAACCTACTGTGCAACTGTTGTCCAGTTGCCCAGTTTAGGTTACCTTGGATGGCTCTTGTTGAGTGAAAGATAGACGTAAAACCATTCAACATGCTAAACATGAACTAAGAATTGCTACACTCAGTGTAGGTTCACTGACAGGACACAGCTTGGAAATGGATGACATAGTGGTAAAGAGGAGGCTAGACATCCTATGAATCCAAGAGACAAGATGGAAGGCAGTGCAGCAAAGCCACTTGGATTTGGATCCAGATTCTACTACTCAGGAAGAGGGCAGGCTAAAAATGGTGTGGGAATTATGGTGAGGAAGTGGCTTCAGATGATAGTGAGGGATGTCATCAGAATTAGTGACAGACACATAGCAATCAGACTCCTGCTTAATAATAGGGCATTATTCATAATCTCAACCTATGTCCCACAGCAAGACTGTGATAGTGAGGAAAAGAGTGCATTCAGACAGCAGTTGCAGGACCTACTAGATAATGCAGGACAACATGAATTGATGTTAATAATGGGTGATTTGAATGCACATATTGGGACAGACAGAACAGGATGTGAGGACTGTCTGCGTCTATGTGGGTGGAACAATAGGAATAAGAGGCCAATCTAGACTCCTGTCAGTCAGATGGCCTGATAGTAGCCAACACATGGTTCAGAAAGACAGTCACAAGATCACATACAAGAGTGGCCAAAATGGAACTCGGGTAGATTTCCTTCTACTAAGGAAAGAACACTGGGGTAGATTCAGCATTTGCAAAGTCATCCCTATTGAAATAGCCCACAGCATAAACCACTTGTTTCCACAATCAGTTTCAAGCAGTGGTCAGAGAGGGCTCTAAGTCAACAGAGATCAGGATGAAGACATGGAAATTGACTGGAGAGAAAGCACAACAGTTCAAGGATTACTCAAGGCTATAGCACCTCAGGAAGAAGAAGAAATAGGCAAAGTTGAAGAAGAACAGAAGTGCCTCAAAACAGCATGTGTGAGTACTACAGAACAGATATGTGTCAGAGCCAGGTATGGAAATAAGATTCATAATGAAAGATGGTGGTGGTATGCAGAAGTCCAGGAAGTCATCCAAAGAAATAAGGAGTGCAGGAAAAAGTGGGAGATAGAAAAGATAGACCAGGCTAGGAAGGAATACTGGTTGGCTAACAAAGAAGCTAAGAAAGGAGTTGCAGTAACAAAGAACAAGGCATCAGATGCACTTTACCAGCTTCTAGAAAGTAAATCAGTAGATGGCACAAAGAAACTGTATGAGGTTGCAAGGCAAAGACAGAAAGATAAAAAAGATAGTCAGACACCCTTCAAAGGGATGCCTGCAACAACTTGCTCAACAATCTACAGGACATGAAAGGCAGCTGGAAGGAGAATGTCCACTAGCTTTTGAATGAAGAAAACCCCACAGAAACTGTACAGCCCCAGACACAGTCTACAATGAGAGAAGAGGAGGAGCCCACATAAAAGAAGTAAGAACTGCATTAAAGAAAATTAAGTCAGGGAAAACAGCAGGCTCAGATGAGGTCACAGCAGATGTGATAAAGATGCTGGGGGATATAGGGGAGAAATGGCTTTTGAGGGTACTCATAGTAGTATAGAGAGAAAGGCGTATCCCAGATGACTGGAGAATAAGCATACTACTGCCACTGTTTAAGAACAAAGGGGGCATTCACAATTGTGGGGAGTATCAAACTCCTGTCACATTGCATGAAGGTTCTGGAAAGGGTAACTGATAAACAAGTATGCAGAGTACTGGAAAGTAAGATGGGAGATGAGCAGTTTGAATTCAGATCAGGATGCAGCAAAACTGACCTGATGTTTGCAGTGGGACAGACAGTTGAAAAGAAGCTAGAGATAAGGAATGAGTCCAAATGGGCATTCCCAGACTTGGTGAAAGCATATGACAAGGTCCCAAGAAAGCTGATTTGGGTAGTCCTGTGGTGGCTCAAAGTCCCAGAAACATTGGTATAGGTAGTGCAGGCTATGTACAAGGACCCAATGACTCAAGTACGAACAGTATTCACTCTCACAGAGGGGTTCTCAGTGGAAGTGGTTGTGCACTAGTTTTCAGCTCTGAGCCCATTGCTGTTCATACTGTTGGTGAACTACATTAGTAAACAGGTCGGAGGGGACAGATCAACAAAGTTGCTGTATGCAGACAATGTAGTTTGACAGGCAGACTCTGAGCAAGAACTTCAGCAAAGGATGGAGGAATGGCATGTAAAGCTGAAGGCACATAGGATGAAACTGAGTATAGATAAGACAGTTGTTATGGCAGTAAATGGTGGAGATCAGAGGAAGATGAGAAATGAGATAGAAGGGAAAATAGCGAAACAGGTAAATAGCTGCACGTATCTAGGAGGAGTGGTGGAGGAGAAGGGATGCCTGAATAAGGAGGTCAAAGACAAAATCGGAGGGGCTGCAACCAGCGGGCACAGAGTGTCAGGTACAGTATATGACAGAAGAATGCCATAAAAGCTGAAAAATAAGGTGTACAAAACAGTGGCACAACCAGTACTACTGTATGTTACAGAAACCTAGGCAGTAAAGGCAGAGCAGTTGAGGACGCTAGAGGTGATGAAGTGCCTAGGATGGGTGGGAGGTTGGCATAATGGTTGGGGTGTTCACCTTACAAACACAAGGTCCAAGGTTTGATTCTCAGATGGGGTAAATGGTTAGGCTTAAAATGGCCCACAAAGGCAGTTAGCCTAGTACTAACCTATGAACCTATGAACAAAGGCAGCTAGCCTAGTACTAACCTATTATGGGACACATGAAGAAATGAGGACATACGAGCGGAAGCCAAAGTAGCTCCAACTGCAGAAAAGATAAAAGAGAACAGATTACGGTAGTTTGGGCACATGTACAGAAAAGCAGGGGACAATCTGGTAAAGATAATTTACGATGGACAGGAAGAAGGAAGGAGGAAACAAGGGCATCCAGCAAAGAGGAAAATGGATTGTGTGAAAGAAGACCTGTGACAGTCATCATGAGTGTCGAAGAAGGCAGGAGATTTGCACTGAACAGAGAGAGATGGTGACAGTTGACACAACATGCTGAACCCATGTAAAAAATGGGAAAAAGGGGGTTGATGACAATGAAGAAGTAGATGCCAAAGAGTAATGGGCCAAGCATAGAGCCTTGGGCAACTCCACTGGTGACTGGCCTCTTTTTGGAGGTGGCCTCTCTGATTCTAACCTCCTGCATCCTATTAGTGGGTCAGATAGCTATCTAGAGTGTTATACCTAGTTCTGTACGTTTGTTGACAATGCCTGAATAGGTTATTGTATCAAATGCCTTATCAAGATTCAGTAAGCATGGGATGGATCAAGTGTATGGAGGTCTCCTATGTCCTTGTTGGTAAATTCCATGATTCTTTCCACAGCTTTGCAAATAACAGTAGTCAGACTAATGGGTCTGTAGCTTCCAGGATCTGTTGAAGGTACTGTCTTATGAAGGGTGATGACTGTCACAGTCCTCCATTTACATTGCACAAAGCCTTTTTAAGATTATAGTTAAATAATGACTCCAGGGGTCCTGATACGTTGTATATTAGACAATTCAGGAGACATACTGGGATGTTGTTGGGGCCCATTGAGACCGTGTTCTTGGCTTTAGTAAGTGCAGCCAGTACAAGCTCCCTAGTTATAGTTGGAGGGATTATGTTTGAGGGTATTATTGGGGGGATGGTTGGGGGTGAGAGTGTGGTAAGGCTGGAACTGAATTTGTCCACTAAAAGGTTTGCTGTATCACCAGACTCAGTGAATGTAGCACCATTAATCACCAGTTCAGCACATTGCTGTATGTTGCCCTTGATGTTTCTGACATAGCTGTAGAAGGCCTGATGGTTATTTTTCACCTGGAAGGATGTCTTAACTTCAAAGTTGACTTCACTTGACCTAATTAACCCTCTTAGTTACCAATTTAATTTGATGAGAGAATGTTCATTGTTATGGGACTTACTATTCCTGATTTTTGCCATAATTTTTTTCCTTTTGTTGTACATCCTGTTTAATCTGGGATGCCACCAAAGATTCATAGGTGTTTACTAAGCTAACAACCACAAGGGTGTTTTTAAGCCTAGCCATGCATCCCAAATCTCTGACATGTTCTGATACCCTTGATAAGTGTAAGCATGGGCCTGGGAGATGAACCATTTATATGTTACCAGTCTGCATCAGAGACATAGGTGCCAAACCAGGGATGAATTTCTGGCTTCCCATGCAATTGTCCAAGTTGCACTTAGATTAGGGAGGAACTCTGCTTCACATAGATGGGGAGCCTGTTCCATAGACGGGGTAGTCTCTGGGATAGACACCTATCTCTCCAGCAGGTCCTACTTATCACAGGCAAGGTTTAAGTCTTTAGAACGGGTAATTCTGGTACTGTTTGTTTTGTGGATATGCAAGAGGTCCATCAGAATGGGGTCTGACAATGCCCTGTATGCCAGGCATAGATCTCCCCTCAAAAGCCTGTAGGAGACAGAATACAGGGATAGGGCCTTGAGGCAGTCTGCACAGGACATATTACTTACTCCCTGTATTCTTTTAGTGAGGAACCTCTGTGGACATTCCAGTTGTTGGATATGTCTGGGTAGGTACATACCAAAGGGGGCATTGTACTCAATGATAGGTCTGATGAATGCTGAATACAGTGGAACAATGACTTCCTTGGACTTAGATGCCATACCTTTGTTTATAAGTTGCTCAACATTGAATGATTTCCTCACCACTGTAGACACATGATGATCAAAGGCTAGATTACTATTTATATATGTCCCTAAGTCCCTGACTACTGGGTCAACTTTAAGGGGTGTGCTGCCAAAGTGATAGTTACCAGGGATGGATGACTTGCTGAAGGATACTATAATGCATTTCTTGGCATTTAGTTTTAATCCATGACTCTGACACCAGTTGTCTGTCTGTATCAGCCCCTCCTGGAGAACATTTGTGTCAGTGTGAGATTAAATGACAGCTCCTAATTTGCAATCATCTGCAAATTTAGTCAGCCAGAGACCACTGACATTGGCCTTGACTTCTGAGAAGTAAATGACAAAAAGGAGCAGTCCAAGGACTGATCCCCGAGGGACTCTACTTGTGACTGGCCTCTTTGTAGAGGTGGACTCCCCAATTCTAACTTCCTCGGTCCTGTCTGTCAGCCAGTTGGCTATCCACCGGGTGACATACAGGTTTGTACCTAACCTCTTGAGTTTGTCAACAATGACCAAGTGTGGTATTGTGTCAAATGCCTTGGCCAGGTCAAGGTAGGCAGTGTGAACAATTTTGCCCTCATCCATTGCTTTGGTGACTTTCTCAAAGAAGTCCACGAGGTTGAGTAGGTATGATCTGTCCCTGACGAAACCAAACTGGGTTGGGTCCAGTGTCTGGAGGTTTACTATATCTCTGTTGATCATCTCCATGATAATTCTTTCCATGGCTTTACATATATGACTAGTGAGACATATGAGTCTGTTGTTTCCAGGGTCTGTAGATGACCCACCTTTGTGCAGAGGGATGTTGCCTTTCTCCATTCATGAGGCATGAAGGTTGTTTGGAGGCTACAGTTAAATAGTAATTCCAGAGGCCCTGACAGGTCATGTTTCATGGTATTTATAAGGCACCTGGGATATTGTCTGGGCCCGTTGGTGCAGTATTCTTGGTCTTAGAGAGAGCATTAAGGACCCGTTCCCTAGTGATAATAGGGGGAGTTATATTTGATGATATTTCCTGAGGGAAGGTTGAGGGGGAGACAGGAGTTAAGTTGGAGGTGAGTTTATCAGCCAGGAGGACTGCTATATCTTCTGGCTCAGTACAGGTGGTTCCAGTTACAATGAGCTCTGCAAACAATTGTGTATTGCCTTTCAGGCTGCGGACATAGCTAAAGAATGTTTTGTGGTTGTCCTTGCCCTGGGAGGCCAAATGTACCTCAAGTTTGGCTTTGGTAGACTTTATTTGTCCCCTGAGTTGTTTGTTTAGTTTAATGAGAGTTTTTCTATTTTGCTGGGTGCTGCACCTCCTAATTTTTGCCATGATTTTCTTCCTCCTGTTATACATCCAACTGATTTTGTGATTCCACCAGGGTGGCTTGTTTAATTTAGTTAGTTCTGTACTTCTTCCTGGTGGGTACAGCTGGCCCTATGCAGCTATTAACATGCTTGTACAGGGTTTCTGTGAACAGTTCTGTATAAGCAGAAGTGTTCTCAGGGTTTATAGGGGTATGACATTTTGCAATGTTCTCACTTAATACCAGGAGGTTAGCCTTAGAATAGTTCCTGAATATTCCTGGTTTACCTGGAGGTCCAGGTTTTATTTTTACTTCAAAGGAGACCATTTTGTGGTCTGACTTTACCAGGGAAGGCATACAATAGGTGGTGTATAGCATTCTCCCATATTAGTGAGGACCAGATCCAGTATGGTTGCACCCCTGGTTGGTGTATTGACTATCTGGTCTAGGGAGTTTGTGTTTACAAAATCCAGGAATCTCTATGCATATATTTTTGATGTCGTATAGGATTCCCAGTTAATAGTGGGGTGATTAAAGTCACCCATGAATATGGTATTGGGTTGAATGCTTAGTGTTTCTAATAAGTTTAAATACATGGTATGGGTTTCCTGGGTCATAGAGGGGGACTTACAGCTTGCAAGGAAGTAGTATTGGATTTTATCTATGGTGATTTGAACATGGAGCAGCTCAACTGCATTGTCCTGTTTGACCAGCCTTGAACTTTATTTATTTTTGATGTAAATAGAGACACCTCCACCTTTAGTCCCTGCCATGAAGTAGCTGGTGTAAATGTGTGGAAGGTGTTATAACCCTGCACTGTTGGTGTGCTGTCTGCGGCTTTAAACCTTGTCTCATAGACTGCACAGACATCAGCATTCTCTAGGATAAAGAGAGCTTCCAGGGAGTGGATTTTTTTGTTTAGGCTCCTAGCATTGAGCAGTAATACCTTTAGATTTTCTTGGTTTTGATTTTCTATGTCGGAAGTAGATTCAGTTTGGGGTTGCCTAAAAAAGGCACTATGGGGGAAGACAATGTTTTAGCTAATATTCAAAAGCCTAGAGGGGAGATGTGCAGACCATCCCTGGCAAAGCAGCGTGGTCTGTTGACCATCTCCTTCCATGCTGACAAATATTGCATGCCCTTAGAATGACACGAGAAACTATTCCAGTTATTAAACTCAATCATCTTTTGTTCGTATTGTGGCATCATCCTTGGAGAAAGTAAAATGCTGCTCAATGCTAGGCTCATACCAGCCTGAGACACATATTCCGAAAGCTCTATGATGTCTCTCTTCATATAGTCTAGGGAGGTATGCCTCAGATCATTTACTCCCTCATGGACTATGACTGAGCCATATTGGTAATTGTGATCCAGTGACCTGAATGCATGCATAATGTGGCAGATCCTAGCCCCCGATAAGCAAATGACCATAACTTTTTCCTTACACAGCCTGGTGAGAGGGACATCAGTGTGTCTCACAATGGAGTCTCCAAAGACTAGAATGTTGGACTGTTTGGTGACTTGCCTTATGGGCTTAGAAGTAGAGGCTCCATGAGATGTAGCTCTATGTGTTGATGTGGGTGTTGTTTTGAAAGAGTGCATTTGGGGCTGGTGAGGGTATTTCTTATGTGTACTTTGTCTATGATGTATTTGTGGTTTAGGAAGGTTACATGTAAGTACCTCAGTATACGTGGGTCTATAAGTCTGCTTTGAATTGTGCGTGATGGGTGCAGCATGTGTACTACTGACAACTTTACTGACATGAGGAATACTTGTATGTGAGAGCTCTGCCTCCAGTGATGCTCTGTAAATACATCTCTCACATACTGTATCAGTTTGTTTGAGAATTAACTGGTTGTCAGTAAACAAGAGTCAGTTTCTACATTGTCTCAGGATGCCCATATCCACCAAGCCGGTAACAGAGACAGTAGGAAAGTTCATATCTATGGCAACAGACTTTTTTTATTGATTAGACAGTTGGAGTGAGAATATCAATCACTGTCAGGAGTATCTGGTTTGCAACTATGTGGACAGTGCTTGTCACTGCAAACTAGTTGTCCTGTGTGCAACTAGATATTGGAGAAATGTAAATTGTGGTTTTACAGGAAAAATGTCATGCAAGGTGTCTGAGTCTGTACAGAGCACTGCCAAACACTTGAGGGAAAACTAATATGCAGACCCTGAAAAAATTAAGGATGAATTATTTAGGCAGATATTCTGAAGTTAGAAAGAAATTAAGCAGTACCTACTGAAAAACAAAGAATTAGCTTGTCAAGAATGACAAAATGAGGGGAATCACATGAATGGCTACTGCCTGGTTACTACTAATGCTGGTCTCAGCACAACTTCACTCTGTTGGGATATACTCCTTTGCTTCTACTCGCACCAAAATCAAAATGTTAGCACCAATCCCAAGAAGAGAAGCAGGCCACAGCCTGTTTGATGATGCACAGTCTTGTCCCAGAAGATGCAAGGTCTGCAGGCTTGTAGCGTTTTTCTGGTAGATAGCTCTAATTGCAACTAGACAGATCAGGTACGTTAAGCACAGACACTCACTCTCCAACCAGAAAGAGTGAGGAAACAATGCACTCTGCTCCTACTCTCACCAGGATCAGAATATAAGCACAGATTCCAAGCTGTCACCTATAAAGCAATTATTAAGCTTTTCTGGTGACAAGCAGTCTCCAGGAAATAATGTAACTGCACTCCTTCTCTCACTAGGACAAAACAGAAGAACTAATCCCAAGATGACTACTGAGAGGCAGAATGTGGGCTCTCCAATAACTGGTGGTCTTGCAATAGATGCTTAAAGGTAAGATGAAAAAATGGTTTATCCTAAACACTGCAGTGTGCACTAAGCAGTTAGATATGAAAGTGGGTAACTTAAGTTTTACCTGTCTAAAAAGTTCAGTTTTAGTGGAGGGTCACTATTTTTAAAACAGCAAGATAAATTGAAAGGGGTTGGTTACTTTTGTATTCTGGTACTATGGAATACAGTGGGATGGTCAATAAATTTAAATAGTTGGAGGGGAGTGATTTCACAAAATGATACTTTTGTGCTTACTCACACCAGCCAGTAAAAGCAGAGAGGAAATTAGATATATGGTCAAATTAACATAAGGGTAGGCAGAAAGACAGTGGTGTTTAAGAACACAACAGTAACCATATGGGAGGGTGGGAAAATTTTCTGTCTGACAGACAGCGCCGTGTTCCCTTTTCAAGTTTTAATATGCAGTTAAAAGCAGAATACAAGTAAAACACAGTGTAAAGAAAACAAATCACAGTATACAAAACAGAAAAAGGCAATAAAGTAATACAAAATACACAAATAAAAAGCAAACATCTTTCCCTCACAGCAAACTGTAACAGAGTCTGGGTGAGCCTTTTCAGTAAAGTGGCCTTTCCAGGTGATTTGTTTCTGGAGCTAGCTCTGGGCTAACTTCTGGTAGGTACAGCAGCCTCTATGCTGCCATACAGAGTTTCTGAGAACAATTCAGCATAGGTTGGTGTGCTCTTGGGGTTGTAGAGACACTGAATTTTGAAAAAGCATCACAATTACAGGCACTGGTTTTAATGGGATTACAGAGTTTATTTTGATTTTGAAGGAGATAGCATTATAGTCGGACCTTACCAAGGAGGATGAGATAGTGGGGGGTGCAGCATTCTCTCATAATGTGAACACGGTGTCCAGTATGTTGGAGCCTCTTGTGGGTGTATTCACTATTTGGTTAAGGGTGTTTGTATTTATGAAATCCAAGAATCTCTGACTGTAGATTTGAGGCCATGTGGGATTCCCAATAATGAGTAGGTTATTAGGTTGGATAGCAAGTGTCTTTAGTAGGTCCAAGCATGCATTGTGAACTTTCTGGGACATGGAGGGTGACCTATAGCTGGCTAGGATATGGTATGGGATTTTGTCTATGGCGATAAGCATGTGGAGAAACACCAACAAGTCATCCTTTTTGACTACCCTAGAGGTATGCTTGTTATTGATGATATTGAGATACCACCACCTTTAGCCCTTGTCTGTACAGCTACTGGTCTAAAAGTGTGGAAGGCACTGAAACCTTACATTGCCAGGGTACTCTCTGACACTTTAAACCATGTCTGTTTAACTGCACAATATCTATATTCTTGAGTGTGAGGAGGGCTCGGAGGGAGTGAAGCTTAAAAAAGGCACTATGGGGTCAGACAACACCTTAGCCAGTATTGAAAAGCACAGCGGGGAAAGGTGCAGACCATCCTTGGCAGAGCAACATGGTTTGCTGGCGGCCATGTCCTCCCAAATGACAAATACTGTATCCCCTTAGAATGACACCAGAAAGACAGCCAGTTGTTGAAATTAATCAATTTTTGCTCATATTGTGGCATCACCCTCAGTGATGATAATATGCTGCTCAATGCCAGGCTCATACCAGACTGAGACACATAAGGTACATCTCATGCTATTTACACCCACATGGACTAGTATGGAATCATACTGGTACCTTTTGCATGATGACTGGAATGCATATGTGATTCAGTGGATCGTGCGTCCAGATAAGCAACTAACAGTTATCTTCTCCTAATTCATTCATTTACTTATGTTTGACATACTAACCTCTAAGGATGTGGTCTATTTTCAGAGGAGGGAATCAGTAAAACAAAGGCTAGCACACAAAAGTGTAAGGTACCTATAGTATACATATACTTTTATTCCAGCATCAATTAGGCAAAACAGACCAGTTTCGGCCCAAAGTTACTAAGCATTCCTGTGTTTACATTACCTGTTTAACTGTTGTAGGCTACACACCCAAGTGTGAGAGCCATTTTTGTGCATTTAAAGTGTTTTTTGATTGTATGTGCTTTATTTTCTGAAACAAAACAAAAAAAAATACTTGTTTCCCTGCTTTTCTAAGCTAGTATAGTCCAGTTTTCAGGTAAGTGCTGAATTCAGGGCTGTGTTATAAGATTCTGTGTTTGCCTATACCTTACTTGGATTAGAAGGAAGTTTCTCTGTTCACCTGTGAGAGAGGGGAGCTTTGAGCAGCCTATCTGTCCCTGGAAAAGTGGTTTCTGTCCAGAAAGTAGTAGTTTATTGACCATATTGGGCTAATGTCTATCTCTTTCGTTTCCCTGCTATAAAACCCACATTTGCAAGATTTTTGCACTCGTATACAGCTCAGCAAGCTCCTGCCTGGTGCCCTGAAGAGTTCTACAGCAGCAGAGAGACAAAATAGAGACTTTGGAGTGATTAAGTATCATTTTTCTGCATTTTCTTTCTGCCTTTAGCTAATTCCGCCTAAAATGCCGATTTTTTTAGAATTTCTGTGATTTAAAAAGCTTGTTTCAGCTACATATTGTACTTATTTTACCGCCTGCACTTCAACAAAGTCATTTTTGTGTTTAAATTACCTGTTTAACTGTTGTAGGCTATACACTCAAGTGTGATAGCCATCTCTGTGCATTTTAAGTTTTTTTGATTGTATCTGCTTTATTAAAAACAAAAAAAAAATACTTGTTTTCCCTGCTTTCTAAGCTAGTATAGTCCAGTTTTCAGGTTAATGCTGAATTCAGGGCTGTGTTACAAGTTTCTGTGTTTGCCCATACCTTACTTGGATAGAAGGACGTTTCTCTGTTCACCTGTGAGAGAGGGGAGCTTTGAGTAGCCTATCTCTATCTGGAGGAGTGGTTTCTGCCCAGAAATTAGTAGTTTATTGGCCATTTTGGGCTAATTTCTATCTCTTTCAATTCCCTGCTATAAAACCCGCATTTGTGCGGTTTTGCATACAGGGCAGCGCCGGTTAGCTAGGGTATAAGTATTCCCGGCTCCACAAAGTCTACTCTTCAATTTTTCCCTTGGAACTAGACAAACTTTCAACTCAAGCACTCAAACCACTCACTTCTCAGCCTGGCACTTGCTCAAAACTCAAAGCAAGCACTAATAAACCTTAGCACTAGACCCCCCTATACTGTAGAGAAGGACAAGGCTCTCTATTCGACCTTACCAGCCAATCAGTAAAACAGTTCACTGTACCCATCCAGGCATGACCAAAGGGCAGTTTTAGGTGTACTCAAACAACCCTCTCTTCCTACCACCAAACACTAATACATGAGAGAGATGCAATTATACAGCCAAACTGGAGGCTAAGCTCTCTCAGCCCAAGACTGGACCAGACAGTCAAGAGGAGAAGGGAACTACTTGCATCGCACCACCAGTCTCACATAGACCTATGAAACCAGCACTGGCAAAAAACACACATAAATACACGAAAACATACTCGGAGGCTCTAAATAAAAATCTGCAAAAGCAACAGAGACCTCCAAAGCAGACACCCAAGCAACCTCCAACCCCCCAACACAAACTATAAAACACATACTTCACAAAACCAGTGTGCCACGCAATCACAACCCTTAAAGCAAAATAACATACCCAACACACTAGAAATTGGTGACTCTATAGTCAGGCACACTGACATCCCACTCACTAGGCTGAACAAGGAGAAGGTTACTATTCATACATCATAGGTATATAGGTTCATTACTAGGCTATCTAGGAGAGGCATACAAGCCTAGCCCATATCCCATATTAGCTGCCTATTGGGTGCCAGGATCCGCCACATAACACAAGCACTCAGGTCACTCCAGAACAAGTACAAATAAGGCTCTGTCATTGTCCATGTTGGTGTGAATGACCTGAGCCGTACCTCCCTGAACTACATGAAAAGAAACATGGAAGAGCTCTCTGATCATGTAGCCCAGGCTGGTATGACCCTGACCTTGAGTAGCATCCTGACCTCACCAAGAATGATACCACGGTATAAAGAAAAAAATTATCAATTTCAACAATTGGCTAAGCTTCTGGTGTCATTCAAAGGGGATCCAGTGTCTGTCAGCCTGGGGTGACATGCTCGACAAGCCACGCTGCTACACTAGAGATGGCTTGCACCTGTCACCCTTAGGCTTTCAAATACTGGCCAAGGCTCTTGCCACCCCACAGTGCCTTTTTTAGGCAAGGCTCAAAAGACAAACCCACTGCCGTAAATAGCACAAGTAACAAAAAACTGAGGGTAATGCTGCTCAATGCCAGAAGTCTAAACCTCAAAATGCACGCGCTCGAGGCACTCCTCAGAATGGAGAAAATTGATATATGTACAGTAACAGAAACCTGGTTTAAGGCTCCAGAGAGCACCCCAGCACTACCAGGCTACAACTCATACCATACATTTTGCCCACAAAACCCGGACCGAAATACAAAAGGCGGGGGCATATCCATATTCATCAAGGATACCCACACCTCCAGGTTAGTGGCACAGCATGATGCTTCAGAGATCATCCACGTGCAACTAACAATGGGTGAAAACTGCAATTCAAATTGTAGCTTGCTACAGATCACCCACCATGTCCCAGGACCCCCACTGCACATTTCTGGAAACAATGGGAAACATAAAGGTCCTACCAAACACCCTGGTATTGGGTGATTTCAATTACCCAAACATTAACTGGGAGAACTACTCATGTACTAACTACCTTGCCCAACATTTGCTAGAATGTATAAACTCAAATGCCCTGGATCAACTAGTTAACACCACCACCAGAGGTGACAACATATTGGACCTGGTCGTAACTAACATGGGTGACTGGTGTTCCACACCAGAGGTCAACCCCTCGCTGGTTAGATCTGACCACAAACTAATTACTCCGGATATCCACATTCCACCCCCACCCCTGGTCAAAGAAACCACTGTGAAAAACTTTTCAAAATCAAACTTCACATTACTTAAGACCGAGGTGGAAAGTTTCAAAGCCTCCATGCTAAAGGATAAAGCTACCCAAGCTGCAAAATTCTTTACTAATACACTCTACGGGCACCTACAAGAATGCATGGATCATGCTATCCGATGCAAAACCAAGACTCACTCCTCCAAGAAAAGGAAACCAGTCTGGTGGACCCCTGCCATAAACAAGCTATTCAATAGAAGGAGGAAACTAGTATAGAAAAGAGTAAAATCCCAAGAAGGGAAGACATCCCTGATCAGTATCAGCAAGAAACGACGATCCCTCATAAAATCATCCAAGGCTAGCTTCAAAAGAAAAAATTGCCAAGGACTCCAAAAATAACTCCAAGGCATTCTTTAGCTATGTCAAGAATCTAAGTGGCAATTCTCAGATCTGCTCAGAGTTAGTGCAGAATGGCACAAAACAAACTGAACCGACCGATATCACCAACATCCTGGCAGACAGGTTCAGTGCAAACTTCACCCCCCTCTCACCCCCAAAAGGGTCCATAACCATACCAGAAGAATGTAGTGCCCCTGAAATCACAGACACTCAGGTTAAAACAGCTCTCTCCAAAGCCAAAAACACAGCATCAATGGGACCGGACAGTGTCCCAGACTGCATTCTACATGAGGTCAAAGATCAAAGATGAACTAACCCCTCACCTAAACACACTGTTCAAACTCAGCCTCTCCACAGGCTACGTGCCCATAGAGTGCCGCACAGCAATAGTTATTCCGCTCCACAAAGGTGGAGCCACAACACACTCCCAGGAACTATCGCTCTATAAGGCTGATTAGCTTGGTCTGCAAGGCTATGGAATGCATCATCATGGATCACATTAACAGAGACAGTGGGAACCTCCAAACACTGGGCCCTTCCCAGTCTGGTTTTGCTAAAGGCAGATCATGCCTTCTAAACCTGGTGGACTTCTTTGAAACAGTCACCAAAGCTATAGATGAGGGAAAGGTGGTCCACACAGCCTACCTAGACCTCGCAAAGGCCTCCAACATCATTCCCCATTCTGGTATTACAGACAAGCTCACCAGCCTGAACATAAACCCCTACATCACGAGATGGGTTACCAACTGGCTCACGGACAGAACCCACATGGTAAGAGTTGCGGGAGCTAGGTTGTCTGACTCTAAACCGGTTACAAGTGATGTTCCCCAGAGCTCAGTCCTAGGACCCCCTCCTGTTTGGCATATACTTCTCAGAGGTACAGGAAAGCACAGGAGGTCTATGGCTGACCAAGTTTGCAGACGACTGCAAACTAGGGGCTATAATTGACTCTCCGGCTGACACAGACATCCTCCAAAAGGGTCTCACTGAGACAGACACCTGGTATCAGAACCATGGCCTCAAGCTAAATGCCAAAAAATGCATAGTCATCCCCTTTGGAAAAAACAAAGTACCCACATACTACCACATAGGTGGTAGCCCCCTAAATATGGAAGACGTAATAAGGGATCTGGGGACCCAAGTAGATAGTAATCTCTCCTTTGATGATCACATTGCCAAAGTGGTTAGAAAATCCTTCTATGTGACCCACCTAATCACAAAAGGGTTTGCATCCAGATCAAAAGAGGTCATTGTGCCCCTCTACGCATCACTCATCAGACCCATCATAGAGTACAATACCCTATTTGGGATGGACCTTACAAGACACCTGCAACAGCTGGAAAGACCACATAAGTACCTCACCAAGAGGATCACTGGCCTCAAACAGATGCCCTATGCAGTTCAACTGAAGAAACTCCAGCTGTACTCAGTTGCATACAGCCTACTCAGAGTTGATCTATGCCTGACATACAAGGCCATGTCGAACCCAGAATTGATGGACATGCTCCACCTAAAGAAAACCATATCCCCTCGAGCCACAAACTCTATCTAAACCTCACCACAACAATAAACAGGATGTGCTGGAGGGACAGATTCCTGTCCCAGAGAATTCCCATGCTCTGGAACAAGATTCCAATCTACATTAGGCAGAGCTTCTTGCTAACACTCTTCAAGAGAAACCTTGACGAGTGGATGGGAAATAGAAAGTTTACCCCAGTGATCACTTCAATGGCTTTGCTGGACAGAGGCACAGGGAACTAATCTAAGGGGGTGGCGAAAGCCAACACAATTCCGGCTAGGCTTATAAATGCCTTCAGGCAGATAGTCTAGTACCTACCTATGAACCTATGAACCTCAGTGTTAAGATCTGTTTTGCCTAATTGATGCTGGTATAAAAAAAATATATGTACTATATAGGCACCTTACACTTTTGTGTGCTGGCCTTTGTTTTACTGATTGCATTCATGATTTTTTTGGGGCCGTGCACTTGCCATACTTGCAAGAACTTTTCATTGTGACTATTTTCAGAGGAGACCTGAGATGGTACTAATGCTAACTATGGGAAATTTGGCCAGGGCACTGGGGAAATTTTCCCACTCTACTTAACATGTCTTCTGTTTCTGGTGAGAAGGTGACATGAAAGAATGTAATGGCAGAAGGGGTGAGGGTTACATGACAAAATGATGGACTCTCACCAACAGGTTGAGACGCTGATGTTTTTACTGAATGCAATTATACAGAACTGATTAAAAAGTAAGAGAATGCAGGTGATTTGCTTGATTTACAACTGTAGCATATGAATGAAGAGTAAGAACCTGAAAGACAATGTTTCATGGATGCAATGGCAGAAAGACTGGATATAAAACAGCTCTGCTTTGCTGAAACAGAGGAAGATATTAGAGAAACAGAATGTACATATGCTGAAAATGTCCAGACTGTGGCTGTTTCTGTTTCCATTTATGAACTGGTGCATTTTATTTTGAAAAGATGTTTCTAGTGTTTAAGTGGTGGGTCAGAATATGCAGCAAAGGATTATGAATAAATCAAGAAAGCATCTTATGAGGCTAGTTTATTCAGGTGACAAACTACTAGCAGGCATGACTTCTGCATGAATATCCCACAGATGTTCAGTGCGCTTCCTGTGCTTAGATGATTAATTGTTCACTTGGGAACGGAAATGTATTCTGATGTCTACTCTGAGAAGGAAGAGGCTTTTATTGTGGCTTCTGTGATGCCCCTGCACTGGCCCAGTAATCAAGGAGCCTCAATTCCACCACTAACACCAGTGAGGGATGTGCACATTGGGAGGATGACAAGTACATACACAGTAATGTACAATTTCCCTTAAGAGCACACAGAGATCACAGTCGGTCTGGGGCTGGTTTCTCTCACTCTCTCTCTCCAGATCCCCAATAAGACTTGCCACTAGCACAGCGATAGGGTTGAGATCTCAGCCGAGTGGTCAAGCCAAAACCTCCAGCACCCTCTCTGTCCATACAGTGCTTCATGTCCCTGCTCAAGTAGCTGATACACACACGCACACTTTGAGATCTGATTTATATACAAACACACAGACACTCCTGCAGAAGGCTGGCACAGGTTCACTAGCTATGCCCCCTTCTGCCCAGACTATAAGGTAGTACCAGCTGCCACCAACTACTCTTTATCAGATACTATAAGGCACTTACAAAGGGTGACCAATCCTACTGCATAAGGTTACTGTTATCCAAATGGTAAGTGTGTCCAAAACTTGAAGACTATTTAAGAGTGGCCTGTACAGTGTTACCAATTCACTGCAAATACTCAGCACAAGGGCCTTCCTATCATGGTAAGGTTTCATCATGTTAACATGGTACAATTTGTGCCTCTGCCTCCTGTCTAGCAGTTCTACCATGTAGTTAACATCACTGACCTTCTTTACCACCTTGTAGTGTCCCTCCCAAGCTGCCTGCAGCTTGTTGTGTCTGACAGGAATGAGAATCACTACCTGCTGTCCTACAGCATACTCTCTAGCTTGAGCATTACTGTCATACCAGACCTTTTTCTGCTGTTGGGCTTCTGCCAGGTTCTCCTGGGGCAAGCCCATGAGTTCCCTGAGCCTTGTCTTGAGGTTTAGGGCATATGCCACAACAGACTCCTTGTAGAATTCACACTCACCCTCCCACTCATCTTGAATTAAACCTAGAGGTCCCCTCACCCTATGCCCATACAGCAACTCAAAGGGTGAAAAACCTGTGGGTTCCTGGGGAACCTCTCTGTAAGCAAACAACAGATGGAACAGATATTTATCCCAGTTCCTCTTAAACTGGTCTGCAAATGCCCGTAGCATGGTCTTGAGCGTAGAGTTTAACCTCTCAACAAAACCATTAGTCTGGGGATGGTAGGGGTGGTCTTTAGGTGCTTTATCCCACAGTACTTCCATAGACAAGTCAGCAGGTCTGACATGAAATTGGCACCTCGGTTAGTTAGTATTTCTTTTGGGAAACCTACCCTTTTAAAAGTCTCTAACAAATCATTTGCCACCTTTTCTGCCTCAATGGAGGACATAGCCACTGCCTCAGGGTATCTGGTAGCATAATCTACTACCACTAGGATATACATTTTCCCTGTGGAACTCTGGGTACTCAGAGGTCCCACAATATCCATAGCTACCCTCTGAAATGGCTCCTCAATCACAGGCAAAGGCATCAAAGGAGCTTTCAGCTTGTCTCCTGCCTTGCCTACTTTTTGGCACTGCTCACAGGTGCTGCAGTAACCTGTTACATTTCTGGAAATCCCAGGCCAATAAAAGTTCTGCATAATACATCTCACTGTACATTTTATGCCCATATGACCTGCAAAGGGAATATCATGGGCTATGACTAGAAGTGCCAGATGGTATGCTCTAGACTCTACCAACTGCTGTATTCTCTGACCCTCTAACCCTCCCTCAGGGGTCCACTCTCTATACAGTAACCCTTTGTCTCAGTATACAGATTCCCCTTTCCCTTGAAAATCAGGTGCCTCACTAGCTACTTCTCTCAGGCCTTGAAATGTAGGGTCTGAGAGGTGAGCCTGTCTCAACTCTCTCTTTGTAATCCTTCCCAGCTCCCATTACATAGGAAGTGTGGCATCCTCTGACAGTGGTGCCTCACTGTCAGGCTGGGTACTACTACTCACCTCTGCCCTTGCAGTCACTCTGTCCAAGGGAACATCAGTACCCACAAACAGCTGTGGCTCACCTTCAGTCTCACTACTACAGGGTAGCTCCTTCCCTGAAGTAACCACCACAACAGTCCTGGCTGCATGTATGTGGTCTGTCTGGGTCTCCCCCAGCCCACCAGACCCACATTCTTGTCTACAAACCTGACTGCATGTAACTGCATGCACACACAGTACTGCATTACCAAAATCATTCCCTATCAGGACATCTGCAGGGTGGTAGTTTGATACCCTTGTTTCAAGACAACCTACTGTTGGCATTTTGTCATTCCCACTTACAGGCTCTCCCACCTTTTGTTCCCCACCTTGCCTCCGTGGACATCTACATGCTACATGGCCCCAATAGTTGCATTTAAAACATTTAATCCTAGGTCCTGGATGTGTACCTGGACTAGTGGCTTCCCCTGCTACTGACATACTCTGTTGGGGCAGTCTGGGCTGCCCATCATGGGTTCCCTTAGACCAATGAGCAGCACTGGGTGTCCCTTTCCTGTGTAGTGATGCCATGCTTGGTAGGTATAGGTCTCCCTTCTTCCCCAACACATCTACAGTAAGGCATTGCCAATCAGCTAACCAGATTCTCATGTCCTCAGGCAAAGTGCTAAGGGCTTGTTCCCTCACTAAAAGTTCTTCCAGCCCTTCAAAAGTGGTGGCCTGACATCCACTCACCCAGCTGTGAAAATAAGTGCTTAGTTCAGCAAAATATTCACACACACTTTCATCTGCCTTGCGTCTATGCTCATAAAACTTTTTCCTATAAGCTTCAGGTGTTAACTTAAAAAATTCTAACAAACAGTTCTTTGCAACATTAGAATTTAAACAATCAGCATCAGATAGTTTGGACATTACAGTTACAGCTTTACCATGGAGTAAGGGGGTCAGGAAGAGTCCTTGGACAAAATCATACTGTTTACATACCGTCTCAAACATATGAATGAAACTATCAAAATTATCCTCCTCTGTAACTTGTGGAAGAAATTTACTGACATCTGTTGCTTCTGGGGTTCAGTTACTCCCTTCTCCATTACATCTATGACTTTGGCGAAGAGTCAGTATCTCCTTTTCATATTGTCTCTGCCTCTCCTTCTCCTCAGCATCTAGGCATTGCAGTTTCTCATTTTCCTCAGTCTCTCTGCTGCTTCTTTTTCCAAACACTTGGCCTCCAACTCAAGTCTCTTTAACTCCAGAAGGATTTTTAAGTCCTCTGTGGAAAGGTTGAGCTGTCCATGTTCTGAGAGTTGTACATCTCCATGGCCAGTCTGATTGTCCTCCTGGTTGCTATTCTCTGATGCAGCTATGACTAAAGCTGCAATCATGTCTGATTTATTCAGGATGGCATGCACCAGTCCTTTAGCCTGGCACATCTCAGTCAATTGGCTCTTTGTCAGCTTGCCATACTCCTCTGCTGACATGCTTGCCTGCTCTCCCTGACTAAGCTAATAAAAGGAATAAAACAATTGTGATATGAACTCTGAATGTTCACTGCATGGCTAATTAAGTGTACAAACACCTTCATTGAGCACTGTACACAAGCTACATGAATTCAATATTCACACCACTACAAGCCAATTACTATGTGATGTGGCTAACTCACCACTATCAACTAATTAATATGTGATGTGGCTATTCCGTCACTGCCAAACATTTAATATGTGATGCCTCTGCCCTGGCCCAGTAATCAAGGAGCCTTAATCCCACCACTAACACCAGTGAGGGACATGCACATTGGGAAGATCACAAGTGCACACACAGTATAGTACAATTTCCCTTAAGAGTACACAGAGATCACAGTCAGTCTGGGGCTGGTTTCTCTCTCTCTCTGTCCAGATCCCCAATAAGACTCCCAACCGGCACAGCTAAAGGGTTGTGATCTCAGCCGAGTGGTCAAGTCAAAAACACCAGCACCCTCTCTGTCCAACCAGTGCTTTGTGTCCCTGCCCAAGTAGCTGACACACACACACTTTGAGATCTGATTTATATAGAAACACACAGACACTCCTGGGGAAGGCTGGCACAGGTTCACTAGCTATGCTCCCTTCTGCCCAGACTTTAAGGTAGTACCAGCTGCCACCAACCATTCTTTATCAGCTACTATAAGGCACTTACAAAGGGTGATCAATTCTACTGTGTAATGTTACTGTTATCCAAATGGTAAGTGTGTCCAAGACTTGAAGGCTATTTAGGAGTGGCCTGTACAATGTTATCAAATACATAAGCAAGTACTCCAACAGCTTAACTATCTCTAACAAACCAGCCACAGTTAAAAAGTTTAAATATATTTAATAATAAATAATAACAGAACAAGACAATACTCAATAGCTCAATACAGTGACAACAGAGTTCAGAATCACAGGAAATATTTTAAAACAACTTTGCAGGACAGTCTCACATAAATACAGAAACCATCTAGACTGATATTACAATATTCCTATCTATCTCTAAGAGAAATACTATGATCTAAGTCTTACTTAGATGGCAAAGCAAAAGCAGATGAGAAGTGCTAAAGATGGATGTGTTCAGATCCAGAGACAAATACAAAATGCACAGACATTCTCTTTGAGATAGTTCTTAAATTAATAATACACATTACTGTTGGGTTAGCTAGATGACATCACTATTTGACACCTGCCTCTAGCTCCCAGGCTAAAGAGATACCAACAGAATTTAACATGTCTATAAAAAATAATTATCTCTTAGAAGCTTGCCTGAAACTGGAAGTCATAAAACACTTTCACATTTTAAACCTAGTAATTATTTCTGTCTTAAGAGAATGGAAAGACATTTTGTCTTCTTGCTGTGGTAAACACAATCGTAAAACTCTTTACTTATTTTCTCAGAGTTTGCAAGTTAACTCTGTATATCCCAATTTCTACTATGAAAACATACATTTGCACAGGCATATAGTCCATATACATTTCTGCTCTTTTCCAGTAGGGTACAATGTGGTTACATTTTTGAAACTCAGCACATAACATACGGGTTACTTACATTTGTAGACAATCCTATGGCTCATATTAATATTTACAATGACATAGAATTATTTACAAAATTCTAGCTAGCTGGGCTGGCAGCTTCACAGCTTCAACCAAGCTTTCTCTGGAAAATTTCCATGGCCGAAAGAATTTGGAATCAATTGAAGATAGAAAGTATTTTGCAATTCAGGGAAAAAAATCTGAATGAGAATGAGATTGCATTAAAATGACATTGGGTGGTATTCATGAATGAGTTCTTTTCACAGGTAAAACTTGAGACTTTGATGTTTTCTAGGAAAGTTAGTGCATTTGACAGATATTTTATTGGTTGCAAAATGGACACCTTTCTACAGAAATCAGCCCAAAGATTTTATTTTTTTGGTGAGAGAGAGATGGCATTTGGTGAAAACCAGTAAGAAAAGGTGCTGTGAATATTGTGGTGAGATGGGACACACAAGGAAACTGTGTTCCACAGAATGTGTCAAGCATAAAGACTTTTTGGATGGACTATCCATTAAATGCAAGTAATGTATACAATGAAAGAAATGATTGGATTAATGATGGTGAAATGAATGAAGAGGGGTCTGAAGTGAAAGAGGGAAGTATGATTGCAGAATCATCTGTAGAGTTGCAAGATGTAAATGTGTGAATAATGTAACAGACAATTATATTACTCAGGGCAAAATGCAATAATTGTGCATGTTGAAAATGAAAGCCTTTAGAAAGGCATGAGGAAGAAACTCTAAATGGGTTGAAGGCAAATAGACAGCATGTTACTTCTAGAAAGACTAAACTTAAAATACAAAGAAATAAGAACAAAATGGCCGCCCATGCCATGGAACAGACTTCATATACATGTCAAGCAGAGCACCTCACTGACCCTCTTCAAGAGAAATCTTGATGAGTGGATGGGAAATAGAAAATTCACCCCAGGGATAACTCCAGTGCCTCTACTCGACAGAGGCACTAGGAACTAAGGTTGGGTGGCATGATGCCAGGGTAATCCTATTACTAGTCTTGTAAAGGCCCCAGGGCCATTAGTCTAGTACACACCTATGAACCTATGTTTAGTGAAAAGGGAATGGAAGAGTTTGTTTCTGAATATTAAATGCACAGTAAATCCAAAAAGAAATATTGCATTACATTAGGAAATGAGAAAAAATGCTGACACTGGTAAATGATATATGGTAGTTTTTGAAATAAAGCAATAGAAATCTGAAATTTTGTGGGCAGACATTTTTTGGACTTAAAGTGGGAGGAGGAGCATTATGGGGTGACTGTTTTGTTTAAGGAGAATTTGGTGCTTAGTTATAGCAACAGTTCCAGGGAGGTTGCTGCTAATGGATGTTAAGTAAAATAGTAATATTTTAAAAATTTTCTTCTGTCTCTGTCCCTACTAAGGAAACCTCAGGGGGTGTTTAAAAAGATAGAAAAAATATGTTATTACTATTACATTGATGTATGAGTAGAGGGATTTTAAGGATAACAGAAGTAAGAAAAAAGATGAAAGCAGTAGATCCATCATATAATAAATGTTTAAGAGTACAGATATGACAGTGTTTAAAAACTGGCATATTTATACTAGGGGATATATAAAAATTAAAACTGATTTTTATATGTTCAAATATTATTAAGACTACATATGTCAGGACTTCAACATTTTTTTTTCTGATCATAAAGCTACAATGTTGGAAATACACAGCAAACTTAAAACAATACAGAGTCTGGTATACTTAAGATGGAGTTGATTTTGTATAAAAATGTGAGAATAAGGTTTATTTTGATAGACACTAAAGTGATCACTTGAATATGAAATTTTGTTATATTAACCAAGGTGCACAGTGGAGTACTTAGAGAGTGTACTTGTTATCAAGGGTTTGAAATCAGAAGGGATGAGAAAGGACTACTTATAACAGGTAACAGAAGTGCATAATCATGTAGGAGAAAATTAGCTGTAATTTCATATGGACAAAAATAATATTTTCAAAGTACATTATACATAAGGCCAAGACTGCATTGTGTTTTGCTATACTTTGTGGGCATGGCAGAAGGATTTTGTAGATCCACATTGCTTGCGTTTGATAACAACACTGCAGAAAATTGGAGAGTGTTTGAGCAGGAATACAATATTTTCATCGAGATTGGTTTTTCTGACAAAGATGTAAGTACTAAGGCATTTATACCACTTGATTTAGCTGGTTCAGAGGCCATTGAAAGAGAGTGTTCATTTGTGTATTCACCTGCTGTATATGCAGGGGAGGGGGAAACCCATCATACTGTGGTACCAGCTGAAATGAGGGGAAATACTGAGTGCTTAAAATGTAAATTTAGAGAGATGTATAACCCCCAAATGAATATTACAATGGAAAGACACTTATTTTACACAAGGGAGCAAAAGACTGGTGAAACTTTTGCAGCATATATAAACAACTTGAGAAATAAGGCTAAAACATGCAGCTTTGGTGATTTGAGAGATGAGTTGATAAAGGACAGATTTGTGTGTGGTATTAATAATGACACAGTGGGAAAGATTTTGCTTCGAGACAGGGATTTGATGTTAAATAAGGCCACTGAGATTTGTCAGATATATGAGCTTACACAGAGGCACACAAGTATGCTTAGAAGTGAGAATAGCATTGGAAGACACTGCAACAAAGCTAATGTTGATAGTATGCAACACGTTTAAAAGAAGCAGGCCCAAGCACATGGCAGCAACTGCAGGTCCTGTAGCAGTCCCTGTGAAACCCAGAGTCTTTCCAGCAAATTCCAGAACATGCTCAGTGAAGCATAAGGGTGACTCAGCAAAATCAAAAGGGTTCATGGTTACATCCACCTCTAATACCAATTATAAACCAATGAAGTTAGCTGCAGTACCACATTTTATTGCCAAATGTTGTAATTGTGGTGGAAATCATGATCCCACATGAGAAAAGTGCTTAACTTTTGGTCAACAGTGTCATTCTTGCAATATGCGGAATCATTTCAAAAGGTTTTGTCAATCAAATAAGGTACATTCTTTTATTAAAAGAGGGCATTCAAAGAGGCAAGTTGATCAATTGGAAAGCTGCAACTATACTTTTTATGTTGATGGTGTGTCTGTGCTTGGTGAAACAGTCAGTGCAGTAGATGTGAGCAAAGAACAAGATTTTCTGTACTGTTTGGATTAATGGGAGTCTCATAGATTTCAAAGTAGATACTGGGTCAAAGTGCAATGTTATGTCAGCAGAAACATTTGCTAGAGTAAAATTTCCAGAACATCTTGATTTGACAAAGTGTGGAAAGCTTGTTGCTTATGGTGGAGAAGAGATTCAAACCGAAGACTCAGTAGTGCTTTCATGTTAGTTTGCTGGGATCAACTATTACTTGCAGTTTTACATAGTCAAGAGACACATGCAGTCATTATTAGGCAATGCTTGGAAATGGGACTACTTTCACTTAATAAAGAAGTCCACCATGCAAAGCCTGTATGACAGCAGCTCAAATTTTGCCCAAACCATTTTTTGAGTATGCTGATATTTTTGCAGACAAACTACGCAAACTACCAGTTGTGTACTCTATGAAGTTAGAGCTATAGGTCAGCCCAGTTATCAGACCAGCATGAAAGGTTCCAGTAGGTATGCAGAGCAGAGTCAAAGCCGAGCTAGACAGAATGGCGCAGCTAGATGTAATTTGTCCAGTAGAAGAACCTACTGAATGGGTATCCTCCATGCTAGTAGCTCATAAGAAAAGCTCAGATGATATCAGGATATGTATTGATCCAAGACACTTGAACAAAACATTAAAAAGGGCTCATCTTCAAATGTGCACAGTTGAGGAGGTTGGTGTCCTCATGCCAAATGTCACTGTCTTTTCTGTCTTAGATGCAAAGAGTTCATTTTGGCAAATTTTGCTTGACTGAAAATCTTAATTGTTAACCGCATTCAGTACACCATTTGGAAGATACAGACTTCTGAGAATGCTATTTGGAATCAGTTCTGCCAGTGAAGTCTTTCAGTGTGCAATGGAACATTTTTTTTGGTCTACATATGGGCTATTATAGTAAATGATATTCTAGTAGGAGGTGATGGTGAAGTCCAACATGACAGTAACCTCAGGAAAGAGCATGTGAAGTGAATCTTAAGCTGAATCCTCTGAAGTGCAAGTTCAGGCAACGAGAAGTCTCTTATGTCAGTCACTTGTTTACCAGTTCAGGCTTACGGCCAGATCCTTCCAAGCAAACAGCAATTCTGGAGATGCCAGCTCCAGACAATATTCACGCCCTACAATGTTTTTTTGGCATGGTCAACTATCTAGGCATATTCATTCCAGATTTAAGTCATCTTTCAGCACCTCTAAGAGAGCTAACACACAAAGATGTAATTTGGTCATGGTCAGAACAGCACCAAAGAGTATTTGATGCCCTGAAACAGAAAATTGCTAGTACAACAACTCTCAGCTACTATGATGTTCACAAATCATTTACTCTTTCCTGTGATGCTTCTAAGTTTGGTCTTGATGCAGTCATTCTTCAAAAGGGTAGACCAGTAGCCTATGCTTTCAGAACTCTTACCCAGACCGAGATGCAGTATACCCAGATTGAGAAAGAGCTTTTGGCAATTGTGTTTGCAAGATTGAAGTTTCATGATTATATTTATGGTTGACCTATCCAGATCGAAACTGATCACCAACCTCTAGTCACTTTTTTTGAGAAAGCCTGTGCATACAGCTCCTGCAAGATTGCAATGCATGATGCTCAAATTGTAGAAGTACAATTTTAATCTTGTTTACATGAAAGGTAAACTTCTTTATCTTGCTGATACCTTATCCAGATCACAGAGAAAAAACAGCATAACAATGAGCAACTTGAATTTGAGGTCATGGAAGTGAGAAATTTTTATTCCGCACATCTTGATTAGCTAAGAACCCATACAGCTTCAGATCCAATTCTTCAGAAACTAAACCTCTTTATCAGTTGAGGATGGCCTTCAAAGCAATCTTGTTTGTAAGTAGAAGTGCAACCATATTTTCCACACAGAGATGAGAGTTTGTCAGACAATGGTATCATCATGAAAGATCCTAAAGTGATTGTTCCAAAATCCTTCCAAGAGTACATTAAGATCTTGCATCCTGGCCACCCAGGAAGTGATTTTACCAAAAGAAGGGGAAGAGGTCTAGTATTTTGGCTTTCTATGTGAAGGGATATCGAGAAACTACTTTCATCTTGTTAACTACGTAATAGTACAAAGTCGCGTCAACAAAATAAACCACTTCAGTTAAGCCAGATTCCTGAACTATCCTGGTCGACAGTAACCACAGATATCTTTGAGTGGAATGGACAACATTACTTGGTGTTAGTAGACTCTTATTCAAATTGGTTCGAGAGTGACCTACTTCCCAACCTAACTTCCAGTACTGTCATTACTAAGTTGAAGAGATATTTTTTCTGTCCATGGTAGTCCACACAGGTATTTCTGACAATGGTGCACAGTTTAAAAGTCAAAAGTTCAGGAAATTTGCAGAAGAGTGGGACTTTTATCATATTATGAGAAGTGCTGAATACCCTCAGTCAAACAGCTTGGCTGAATATGCAGTTCAAAGTGCAAAATAGCTGTTAAGAGAAATCCAGATAGGACAATACCTATGTTTTCCTAAACTTGTTGAAACTCAGAAATATTCCTCGTGATAATCATCTTGGTTCACCTCCCCAGAGACTTATGTCAAGACAAACCAGAACCACATTGCCTATCAGCAGTAATTTATTGGTTCCAAGTGCTAAGAACAACAAAGCAATAGAAGCCCAACTGTTGAAGAAGCATTTGTCCCAGAAGTCTTACAATGATAAAACCAGCAAACTGCTCTGTTCTTTACAAAAAGGGGAGATAGTGAGGATGCAGATGTCAAAAGGTTTTGATTGCATCAGATTTGTGAAAATTTTGTGTCAAGAGCCGAGATTGTACACTGTGGTATCACAAGGAATGGAATTCAGATGAAATCAGAAGCATTTGTTACCAGTGTCCGAACCAGTGTTACAGCATCTTGCCTGTGACAAAGACTGTTGTTCTCAAAATGACTTGTCCAATGTTCTTGTTCCAGACAACATTCCATCAGCAATCCCTGTTCCTGAAAAAATCCCCGACAGTCCACAAGCAGAACATTCCCCAGTGACTGTCCCTATTGTTAAACTCAGTCCTAACTATTATGTCACGAGATCATGCCGCATCTCGAAACCTAGTTCCAGATAAACGGCAACCTGGACATGACTGCTGTTTTCTTTATTCGTGTCTGTATAATTGCATGCCTATTGAAATGTCATTGTTTATATGAGATAGCTCAGTAAAGATGGAGGATGTAGATCAGAGTGTGTGATATACCTTTAAGAAGCATTCCAGTCAGTGGTCACATATAAGTACTGAGCACATGCAAGCAAGAGTGCCATTTTGAGTGAGCAGACAGAGTGACAGCATGCATGTATGTAGTTTGTCAGTTAGTTAGATAGTTTAAGTTTAATGTTCCTGTTATCCATCCTGATGGGTTTGTATACGATAAACTACTTAAATGAACATACAAGCCTCAATGTCTTCTTAATCTACACAAGAACAGCGACACTTGGGAACTATACATATGTCTTATTATTGTTCTCGTAAAATGCTTATCCAGTCTCTCTTCCTAATCTTTTTAACCTCCTCTTATTGATTCCTATACTTATTGTGCAGTATTTTATATACCCTACTAATTATCCCTTTTTAACAGCAGCTTCTGTTCTAGATTCAACTAAAAACTCTACTAGAGCACATCTTTCACTTAGGATTCCCCCATCCCTTTTCTTTGGCTATGTTCTGATATCAGTCTCTAGCCTGCAGTCCAAATGTCTTCTTGGCCTTTTCCCATTCTATTGCCCTCTCAGGTTATTTGCTCCCAATACCTTAGTTTATTAACTGATGTTTGTTGAGTCTCATCTATCCCTAGTCTTGGCATACTTAATTATTCCATAAATATTTCCATTTGTGCTGTTTCTTACTTTCCACATTTCTCTGCTTTATACAAATTTTCATAACATTTCTGAAATATCTCTAATACCACTACAGGATTTATGATTATTTTTCTAGTTATAGCCTCCTTAAGTTTGGCAGCAACCCATTCAACTTTCTGTTGACCAAATCACTGTGCTAAAAGTTTTTTTATTCTAAATTATTATAAAAATAACAGTTTCTAAACAGAAATCCATCTAAACTCTTGCACATTATCCAGATACTCCCTCATTTTCTCTTTAGCACTCAGCAGTTACACTTCTTGCTCTATGAGTTTCCCCTTATTCTGCAATATTTTGTCAGTCCCTGTAAATATGTACCTCTTAACCATATCTCTTTTTCCTTTATTTCTACCCTATTTTTAAACTCCCACTTTCATTTTATTCCACTCACTAGCTTTAACTGCTCAAGAAATTTCTGTATTCCATAACAACCCTCGAATAATTTCCACTACCCATTTCTTAAATTCTTCTCATTTTAACAGGTAGGTGGGAAAGCACCAGTGTCTCATTTTTGCTTCATTACCCTGCATTTTTATCTAAGGTTTATTGGTACATGATCTGAAATAGTTACTGAATGTGTATCAAAGCTTTCAATTAAATTCACGTGTTCTTGGGAAATATAATTTCTGTTTAGTCTTGCCCAGTTATTGTACCATAGGAAATATGTAAATTCTCTTTGAATTTCTACTACTGAATTCACATCTTCTGTACCAAATATTTTCATAAATTTCTTCATAAATCTACCATCTTTTGTTATATTTTCCTTCCAAGGTCCCCCAATACATCCTCACTGTTGCAAGTCAAGTTCCAGGTTCCACATATAAGATAAGTAATAGTCCCTGCTCAAAGCTGATTATTTCTCCCAAAATTTTTCTTAATCTCCATAACAGTAGTTTTAGTTGGAATATAAAATACATGACAGCATAATCCTCTTCCCTTACCTGTAGCCCCTTACTGCCAGAAATCTAGCATTATCTTTTATTTTCCCCTTTTCTATCACTGTTGGAGCTCTTATAGCAATTAGTATAATTACTCCCCTTTTCCTTTATCCTTGATATTCTGCTGAATAAACATCCTTAAATCCTTTCTTTTCAAATTTACATGCTCATTTCTTTCCAAATGCGTCTCTTGCAGCATTGTTATTTGCACTCTGCATTTCTTAATATAATTCAATACTCTTACCTTCTTGCCTATACCTGTGAGGCCATTTACATTCAAAAATAATATGGATAGCATAGCTATTATGATAATTTACTATACCAACCTATTATAAATGACAGCTTTTTAAATATCTATTTCCAACTTTTGTGTTACATGCACAAACTAATGTTTGGCAGGTTGATCTTTATACAGCTGTTTCCTGTCATCTCCATTTGAACCTAAGTCACATTTTCAATACTTTTTTTTGTTTTAATGAAAACCCTCAAAAAACACCCCCCAGATCATCCTCATAATGTATTAACTTAAAACACAAAGCCTGTGTTCCCACTTGCACTGATTTCTCTCTGTTCTTTTCTTATCTCTATTCTCCTCCTGGATATTCAAAACAATGTGCGTGCTTTTAGAAAATCTTAACTTTTAGCTTTAGGAAAAAAGTGCTCTGGCTAGCTTTAAATAAAAATAAATTCTACACTGTTCTAGTAAATGCATTGAAGCATTTAGTACTTAGGAAACATATCTCTTATTCACTTCCAATAATTTAAAACTTTAGTTTGTACTAAGCTGCTTGTCCTTGTACCTTTTTAATTTTACAGTTCTGTCAGCAAACAATGCTCAGAACTCTCAAGATTAATTGCCTGTACCTGTACTCAGCTTGTCTCCATGGAAACATAAGAACAGAATGTACAACAGTCCTAAGTTACAGACTTCTTAACTCACACTGGACATTTATTTGCTGAAGGAAAAAACAAGCTAATATCATTTCATATTCAACAGACTAATCTCTTCTCAGTTCATTCACATTCTTTTCTTTTTAGATTAAACTAAGGGCATTAATCAAGATATTCAGCTATGAAAAAGTAAAAAAAACAAACATTTCAGCTCTACATATATTATAATTTGTGAACGTTTACACCCCATCTCCCACCCAACAGCCTAAGATTACAGCATATTAATGTAAATATGCTTTTGTCCAATCATTCTTCTGTTTTTTTTTTACTTTTTGATGCCTGTATCTCTTAAAACTAAAAAAAAATACTTGCTTACTTCAGTATCTTTATCACATACAACAATCAATGGAAAGACTCACCCACACCCCTAATTTTAGATTCCCCTCACTACATACCCAAATTTGGTTTACTATATAACATGCAGTTTATATCATGAAATGTTTTATACAAATACTGTTAAGAACAAAACTGTTTTACTTACAGTTACTTTTTTTTCTTTTTAGTGTTGTTTTAAACATTAATGACATGAAATAGGGTATATGCTTTTCAATCCCACCTACAAGTATAACAAGGTCAACAAAAGTCCAATGTTTCTTGGCCACTTTTTCTTATAAAGCCATATTTCACAAATGTGACTGATGGTTTATAGCTTAACTTTTATTCTCTAATTTCAGTGTTGCTGATCATCTTCCTGTTCATCTCCTTCTCCAAACACCAGGCATTAGTTCAAGTCCAATGTACTCCCGATTCTTCTTCTTGTCAGATCCTGTGCTTCTCTCTCTCTCTCTCTCTCTCTCTCTCTCAACTGTCATCCTTTGAAACACCAGAAAAAGGTTTCAGTGGCAAAGTCTCTCTAAGAGCTTTATTGTCAAAAGAATGAGAAGCAGAATCCCTTTCTGTTTGTTCTCCTTTGTTTGGCAAACTTTTATATTTCCTCCTTAGCCTGTTATGTATCAAAAATGTATTTGAACCTCCAGGAAAAAATATTCTGAAGACAGCTGGATACACAGGCTTGAATCTCACAAATGCCTCTCAACATTACCCGATTCTTCTTTTCAACAAACACTCTTCCATCTCCAATTTTTAATACGTTTTTCTTCTTCCACAGTTTTGTCAGGATCAACTATTTCTGCTGGTATGATTGTATCTTTACTGATACAGGTCTTGGTGGCTTTCTCATTGCTGGGTTTGGAGCATATACTCAATGTGCCCTTTCAATTAACAAATCCTGCAGTGGAATACCAGTCCAGTTCCTTATTTGTGTTTTCATAAAATTAATACAGTCTGTTCCTTCCAGCTTCTCTGGATTGGTATAACAGAAAATGTCAGGTTTTCTCTGCATGATCTGTCCTCTAACTCTATCATTTGTGAAACAACTCTTCTTGGCTTCAGTTTTTGATTTTTGCATTTTTATCAGTTCATCTGAATAGCTGCTTAAAGCTTCTGCCATTTTTTCTAGTCTTTATTATTTGAGTTTATATACTCCTATAATGCTTTATTTACTTTAATCAGTTCTGAGTACATTTGATTTATTCCATCCATCCATCTACAACCCCTTTTTCCAATTTTTGCACATGGGGTCAGGGTGTCACATCACCAGTGACAATCATTTAGAGGCAAGGTTTACAGCACCGGGCAGCTAGCCCTGCCTTTCCTATAAAATACTGCAAGCCATCTCTTGTACCACAGCTGGAGCTTGACCTGCTTTTTGCTGAACAGCTGCAGGATTCTTCTCAGTCAGCACTTTCTTTTCACCTTTTATGGTCAATTTTCTTTCTGGTTTTCTAAGTTTCTTCTTTGCTGGCACAAATGCAGTGTGCTTAATACCAAGTAACTTGAATTTTACTAAAGCTGGAAGAATTACTAGACCTTTGTTTCTCGGTTTCTGTTTTCATACTGCAACAGCAGAAATAATGCTGTTGACTGGAGTGCAGCCATCTTGGAAGTCCCTCTGTACTTTTAGACCTTTTAGTGAATGGTGGAACAAATGTAAATACCTATCAAATTTTGCATGTTTCCAAACCCAAATTAGGATTGGGAGCAAGTGATTCCCCCAACAATATTAATATACTGCAGAAAGGGTTAATGCAGACAAGCAATTGGTACCAAAGCCATGGATTAATGTAAAAAATGCACTATTATTCCCTTTGGGAAAGCTGACATCCCTGCTAATTACATTATAGACAACAACCCCCTAAGTGTAGACACAGTGGTACATGATCTGGGTACTCAGGTGGATAGCAACCTGAATTTTGACCACAAGGTGAATCTGGGCATTTGAGGCAATGTTACAACTGCCTCATGTACACAGACAACCCCCTCCTCCTACCACCAAACACTAATACATGCGAGAGATGCAGTTATACAGCCAAACTAGAGGCTAAGCTCTCTCAACCCAAGACTGGATCAGACAGTCAAGAGGAGAAGAGAAATACTTGCATCACACCACCAGTCTTACATAGACCCATTAAACCAGCACCAGCAAAAAACAAACATAAATACATGGAAACATACTCGGAGGCTCTAAATAAAAATCTGCAAAACCAACAGAGACCTCCAAAGCAAACATCCAAGCAACCTCCACCCCCCCAACACAAACCATGAAACACATACTTCACAAAACCAGTGTGCCATGCAATCACAGCCCTTAAGGCAAAATAACATACCCAACATACTAGTAATAGGTGACTCTATAGTCAGGCACACTGACGTCCCACTCACTAGGCTAAATAAGGAGAAGGTTACTGTTAGCCGCCTGTTGGGTGCCAGAATCTGCCACATAGCACAAGCACTCAGGTCACTCCAGAACAAGTACAAATATGACTCTGTCATTGTCCATGTTGGTGTGAATGACCTGAGCCATACTTCCCTGGACTACATGAAAAGAGATAAGGAAGAGCTCTCTGATCATGTAGCCCAGGCTCATATGACCCTGAGTAGCATCCTGCCCTCACCAAGAATGATACCATGGTATAAAGAAAAAATTCTCGATTTCAACAATTGGCTAAGTTTCTGGTGTCATTCAAAGGGGATCCAGTGTCTATCCACCTGGGATGACATGCTCGACAAGCCATGCTTCTTCGCTAGAGACGGTTTGCACCTGTCACCCTTAGGCTTTCAAATACTTGCCAAGGCTCTTGCCACCCCCGTAGTGCCTTTTTTAGGCAAGGCTCAAAAGACAAACCCACCGCCGTAAATAGCACAAGTAACAAAAACTGAGGGTAATGCTACTCAATGCCAGAAGTCTAAACCTCAAAATGCATGCACTCGAGGCACTCGTCAGTATGGAGAAATCGATATATGTGCAGTAACAGAAACCTGGTTTAAGGCTCTAGAAAGCACCCCAGCACTACCAGGCTACAATTCATACCATACATTTTGGCCACAGAACCCAAACCGAAATACAAAAGGCAGGGGCGTATCCATATTCATCAAGGATACCCACACCTCCAGGGTAGTGGCACAGCACGATGCTTCAGAGATCATCCATGTGCAACTAACAATGGGCAAAACTGTACTTCAAATTGTAGCTTGCCCACCCACCATGTCCCAGCACCCCCATTTCGAGTTTCTGGAAACACTGGGAAACATAAAGGTCCTACCAAACACCCTAATATTGGGTGATTTTAATTACCCAAACATTAACTGGGAGAACTATACTCAAGTACTAACTCCCTTGCCCAACTTTTCCTAGAATTTATAAACTCAAATGCCCTGGTTCAACTGGTCAACACTCTCACCAGAGGTGATAATATATTGGACCTGGTCATCACCAACATGGGCGACCGGTGTTCCACACCAGAGGTCAACCCCTCGCTGGTTAGAGGTGACAATAAACAAATCACTTTGGATATCCATATTCCACCCCCACCCCCGGACAAGAAAGCCACCGTGAAAAACTTTTCAAAAGCAAACTTCACGTTACTTAAGACCGAGGGGGAAAGTTTCAAAGCCCCCATGCTGAAGGATAACACTCCAAGCTGCAAAATCCTTTACTAATGCATTCTATGGGCTTACAAGAATGCATGGATTGTGCCAACCCAAGCAAAACCAAGACTCACTCCTCCAAGAAAAGGAAACCAGTCTGGTGGACTCCTGCCATAAACAAGCTATACAATAGAAGGAGGAATTTAGTACAGAAAAGAGTAAAATCCCATGAAGGGAAGACCTCCCTGATCAGTATCAGCAAGAAACTACGATCCCTCAGAAAATCATCCAAGGCAAGCTTTGAAAGAAAAATTGCCAAGGACTCAAAGATAACCACAAGGCCTTCTTTAGCTATGTCAAGAATCTAAGTGGCAATGCTCAGATCTGCTCGGAGTTAGTGCAGAATTGTACAAATACACTGAACCATCTGATTTTGCCAACATCTTGGCAGACAGGTTCAGCACAAACTTCACCCTCTCTCACCTCCAAAAGGGCCGATAACCATACCAGAAGAATGTAGAGTCCCTGAAATCACAGGCACTCAGGTTAAAACAGCCCTTTCCAAAGCAAAAAAACACAGCATCAATGGGACTGGATGGTGTCCCAGGCTGCATCCTACACAAGCTCAAAGATGAACTAACCCCTCACCTAATTACACTGTTCAAACTCAGCCTCTCCACAGGCTACATACCCATAGAGTGGCACACAGCAATGGTTATTTCACTCCACAAAGGTGGAGCCACAACAGATCCCGGGAACTATTGCCCTATAAGCCTCACTAGCTTGGTCTGCAAGGCTATGGAGCGCATCATCATGGAACTCATTAACAGAGACATTGGGAACCTCCAAACACTGGACCCTACCCAGTTTGGCTTTGTTAAGGGCAGATCATGCCTCCTAAACCTGGTGGACTTCTTTGAGACAGTCACCAAGGCTGTAGATGAGGGAAAGGTGGTACACACAGCCTACCTAGATCTCGCTAAGGCCTTCGACACCATTCCCCATTCTGGTATTATAGACAAGCTCACCAGCCTGAACATAAACCCCTACATCACAAGATGGGTTGCCAACTGGCTCACGGACAGAACCCACATGGTGAGAGTTGTGGGAGCTAGGTCCATCTCTAAACCGGTTACAAGTAGTGTTCCCCAGGGCTCAGTCCTAGTACCCCTCCTATATGGCCTATACTCCTCAGAGGTACAGGCAAGCACAGGAGGACTATGGCTGACCAAGTTCACAGATGACTGCAAACTAGGTGCTATAACTGACTCTCCGGCTGACACAGACATCCTCCAAAAGGGTCTCAGTGAGATGGATACCCAGTGTCAAAATCATGACATCAAGCTAAATACCAAAAAGTGCATAGTCATCCCCTTTGGAAAAAACAAAGTACCCACAAACTACCACATAGGTGGTTAGTCCCCTAAATACAGAAGACATAATAGGGGATCTGGGGACCCAAGTAGATAGTAATCTCACCTTTGATAATCGCATTGCCAAAGTGGTTAGAAAATCCTTCTACGTGGCCCACCTAATCACAAAAGGGTTTGCATCCAGATCAATAGAGGTCATTGTGCCCCTCTACTCATCACTCATCAGACCCATCTTAGAGTACAATGCCCCATTTGGGATGTACCTTACAAGACACCTGCAACAGCTGGAAAGACCACAGAAGTACCGCACCAAGAGGATCAATGGCCTCAAACAGATGCCCTATGCAGCTCCACTGAAGAAACTCCAGTTGTATTCAGTTGCATACCGCCAACTCAGAGGTGATCTCTGCCTGACATACAAGGCCTTGTCCAACCCAGAATTGCTGAACATGATCCACCTAAAGAAAACCTTATCCCCTTGAGTCACATGCTCTAGGGATCTAAACTTCACCACAACAATAAATAGGACATGCTGGAGGGATAGATTCCTGTCCCAGAGACTTCCCATTCTTTGGAACAAGATCCCAATCTATATTAGGCAGAGCTCCTCACTAACTCTCTTCAAAACAAACCTTGTTGAATGGATGGGAAACAGAAAGTTTACCTCGGGGATCACTTCAGTGGCTCTGCTGGACAGAGGCACAGGGAACTAATCTAAGGGGGCGGCGAAAGCCAATACATTCTGGCTAGGCTTATAAATGCCTTTGGGCAGATAGCCTAGTACCCACCTATGTATCCACAGTAGTAAGGATATCCTTCTATGTGGCATATTTTATAAATAAAGGCATCACATCTAGATCTAAGGATGTTATATTTCCATCATACTCATCCCTCATCAGACCAATAAATGAGCACAATGTTCTTTTGCATGTATCTCACCAGACACCTGCAACAAATGAAGAGACCACAGAGGTTTCTCACCAAGAAGTTACAGGGTACACAAAACAAGTCTTATGTGGAAAGAATGAAACCCCTGTCACTGCATTTTGTCTCCTACAAGTTGCTAAAGGGTGACCTGTGTCTAGCATACAGGGCAGTGTCTGACCCAGCACAGATAGAAATGCTATACATTCATAAATCAAACTGCACGAGGGTCACTTGCTCCACGGATTTTAACCTAGCCTCTGACATGAACAGGTCATGCTGGAGAGATAGATACATCTCCCAGAACTGCCACTTCTCTGGAACAAGCTTCCAATTCACATGAAACAGAACAACTTCCTGACCCTCTTCAAATGCAACATAGCTCAATGGATGGGTGACCACAAATTCACTCCTGGGGGGGGGGGTGCCCATGTCCCTCCTGGACAGAGCAAGTCAGTATTAACTACAATAGACCCTTACCTCTGCGAACTTCACTCACTTAATCACTGTCAACTGGGGCAACTTGGGGTAAAAATGACTAGGCTTGTAAGGGCTCTAGGACCATTAGCTCAGTAACCTTGTATGAACTTATGAAGCTTTGAACTTGCAAACTACTCCATCATATGGGAAGGATTCTTGGCACTTTCTAGAAAACCTAAAAAGTGCAGTATTCCAAATGATGACGGAGTACAAAATGTGAGGCAATTTTATTCTAAAACTAATTTGGAAAGCATGAATGAATTTAGGCCTGTGTTTTAGTAGAGACTGGTCAAGAAAACATTTTTTAGAAGAAAACGTTTCTTTAAATGAAATGCATACTTGTGGGGGCTACTGTGGCCCAAATTTAAGCAATTTTTTTATTTTAATGAATGGAAAAATAAATTCTTACACACATTACAACATTTTAAGAAGAACATAATATTTTATTCCAGACAGAGTGATGATTTATTTTGTTTTCTTTGGAATGCTCTATAAATGAATTCAAAGTTTTTGCTGGGATCACAAACATAAGTTATTAGTTTCAAGGTTCAAATTTAATACTGGACAGAATAAAATTTACCACTCTACCACTCACACACTATCATCTAAAAGGACTCTTCACCTCAAAACTTCTCTTTATCCCTTTAAACCGATTCCCAAATCACGCTATCTCCTCTTAGACTGCCCCCTCCGTATAACCATAGAATCAACCTGGAAAGTAGATTTACCCTTCTCCCTCATGATTAAAGCCCAAACCTCTTTACTTCTTAACCTATCTGTATATCCTGGTATTTACTCATCATGTACTTGTAGAATTTAATAGAATGTATTTGTAACTAGTCTCACTGTATTTTGTATACTACGAATGTTGCTTATGTTTAGTCTATCTATTGTTGTTCCTTTCAAATGTGGAGCTTTTCTCCCCGGGTCTCTGCTGAAAAGGGATATGTATTCAGTCAGACTAACCCAGTAAACAAATGTAAAATAAATAAAAAATAAATAAATAAAATTTACCACTTAGATATTAAGATTTCCTGGAACTATGCACAGAGAAATTCTGAACCCTATTTCTTTAGAAAGACTACTTTTAATAACACTTATTTGCATTTCGATAGTAGCCATCTATTTTATATGAAAATAAATATTGCAAAATGGCAGTTTGTTAGACTAACTAGGCTTGCAACAGATTATAGTATTAGAAAATAAGAAACATAAGTTACTTCCATTACTTCTTCCACAAGATTACTAAGGTGATTTGTTGACATCCATTAGTGAAGAAGTCTCTAACAAAAGTGGATTTAATATGCCACCCATGTTTAAAAGTGCAGTGGATTTACTTAGAAAGAAGGATCAGACTTTAGCAATGCATATGGGGCAATTTATTCTGCTAAGTTCCAGGCATTAAAAGATCATGATAGGTATAAGGTTATTGTAGAAAACCAAGAACATACAACTGTTTCTTAGAATGATACAAGGTGTATGAATAAAAAAGGATCAATTTAAAACCTTTACTGGATCATCAGCATGTTGAGAAGAGATATAACAAGGAAAATGGAACATTAAGTAAATTAACCAGTCAAACATGGCAGACTAAAACCAGGATAGTTTAATAAAATCCATAAAAACAAAGACAGAAGATAAGCGATTTCATGCCCACCAAAAGGTGCGTCATCAGATCTAAATGTAACCATTATGCAAGTACTTAAATACAAAATCACCTAACAAAGGGCGTGTGACCTAAGTATAGGTTTCAATGGAACCATTCCATTAAATCCAATACCATTATCAGCCTGCAGTTCAATTATCCATGTAGTTTCATTCTGTTCTTGTTTTAATGTCAGCACCTCTACCATTACATTTATACAGCTAAAAACCATAAATTTAAATGGGTGTTCATTACCATAATTAAGAACATGTTTGCTCAAGGTATTTCTAGTATCAATTTTCCTTATATCATTTAGATGCTCATGTATACAGTCTTTTAAAGAGCTATTAGTTTTGCCAACATAATAGAAGTTACACAAAACACAGAAGCCTAAATAAATAAGGTTACAGCTCTTGTAGTCAGCATAAAAATGGAACTTATAAGATCTACCAGTAATAGGATGGATATACTTCATTCAGCTATGAATATATCTACAGGAACTACAATTTCTGAATGGATATGTACCTAATCTAACAGATTTATAGACTTTACTGTGAAAAGGTTTATAATACAGCAGGGTCTTCAAAGATCTATTATTTTTAAAACAAAAATAAGGAACATCACCCAGTAGCATCTTGTATATTTTGTCAGAATTAAGGACATACCAATTCTTCTTAATGATGTCACATACTAACTGAACATCGCTCAAATATATTAACCACATTCTAAAATTACTGACAGCATTAGATTTAGACCCTGTAGTAATGCTCATATGGACAGAAAAGTAGGGTTTAGCAAAGCCTTCCCTATGTTTTATGACATCATCATAGGCATAATCAATTTCATTTTCCTGATATCCCTATGTAAAAATTCAGTCTTAAGACCCTTAAAAGAATTAATCATAATTTCATTGTCAGTACTATGCCGAGCTTGCCTGTAAAAATGTCCTTTAAGGACATTACGGTGTACGTTTTGGATGTATACCACTCCAATGAAACACACTATTCACGTTACTTTGCTTCTTATACAACCTGGTACTCAAACCTTTAGATGAAGAGAAAACACATACATGTAGAAAATCAACACTAACAGAAGAAAAAGTAAATAACTTCAAAAGTGTGATTGTTTGATGTAAATATTCCGCAAAATCATATAAAGTGTCAGTGGAACCTGTCCAAACAAAAAAACATCATTTTCAAAAATATACCGGGATTCCCAGTATGCCAGCATAATGTTAGCATAACTGATGACGCACATGGTGCCCATAGTTACTCCTACTTGCTGATGAAAAAAAATTGTCGTTAAAAGTGAAAACGTTATTATTCAATATGATTTCAAGTAAAGAGCTAATAACAGAAAATTTATCAGTTCTATATGACGAGTGCTTAGACAGAAAAAGCCTAATAAATTCCAAACCAACATCATTCAGAATTACAGTGAAAAGTGTTATAATATCCATAGTAACAAGTACATAATCTTTAGTAGTTTTAGTACTTGACCAATTTCAAAGGGTAGATAAAAAGAAGTTATGTCTTACCATAATGTTCCATCTGTGCTGTCGATCTTCATCCATTCTTGACTCCTGGTTACGGTTCCAATCCTCAGAATGGAACCGATCCGGCTGTTACATAGCTCGTGCCAGCCAAAAAATCTCTCGAGCTACTGGTCTACCCATAATGACCCTCTCTACATTACCTCAGATTGAGTCTGCAAGGTCTCAGAAACTCTCAGAAAGATTTCCTAGCTCAAGTCAGAAGCCATGTCCAAGGTGTATCCTTACATGGATGTCGCTCCACCAGGAAGCCAAAGGAGGGGGAAGGTGAAGTGAGATGCAAGAATGGATGAAGATCGACAACACAGATGGAACATCATGGTAAGACATAACTTCTTTACCTGATGTTGTCAATCTTCATCCATTCTTGACTCTTGGGACAGAGTCCCCAGCTACCTTAGATCTTGGGTGGGCCCACGGAATTACATTCCTGAGAACCACAGAGCTAAAGGAGGCTCTCCCCCTGGAGACCCTATCCAATTTGTAGTGAATAATAAAGGTAAGTGGAGTAGCTCATGTTGCAGCAGCTTTATAATGGAAAACAGTAGATCTGGTAGAATGAGCCTTCACCAGAATAGGGAGTTTTGGATTTTTTTTTTGTGTAAATAAAGGAAATGCAATCTCTTAGCCATCTATATAGAGTAACCTTAGAAACAGGTTTGCCCAAGGTTGCCTTGCAAAGGATAAAAATAATTGCTCTGATTGCCTAAATTGTTTAGTTCTGTCCAGGTAAAAATGTAACTGCCTGCACACATCAAGAAGGTATAAGCAGTATTCACCCTTATTAGAATAGTTTGGAAAAAATACTGGCAAGTCTATGCTTTGACTGATATTGACTTCTGAGATCACTTTTGGAAGGAAGGACGGGTTTATCCCGAGTGGCGCACTGTCAAAGATTCATCTCACTGAGGTGTCAGCAATCAGCAAAAGTTTTCCAGGAAAGAAACTTTTAAGTCACAGTTTGCTGCACATTCAAAAGGAGATAAAATAAGTGACTGCAAGGCAATTGTCAAGTCCCATGGAGGTAAGGGAACTTTGAAAGGGGGCTTTAAATGAATTGTGCCCTTAAGAAAAACCTTACAAAGTCTGTGAGAGATTAAGGGTTGGTCACCGAAACAGTTATGAAAATTTGAAATGGCTGCTAAAATAACCTTAATAGTAGAAGCAGAAGCTCCTTTACCAAAAATAGTAGCTAAATACTTTAGAACTTTTTCCACTGGTGACAAAAAAGGATCTAGACTGTTATTACAAGCCCAGACAAAAAAATCTCTTCCATTTACTATGGTAGAGATTCCTGGTGGATGGTTTATGGGATGCCAGCAAAATATGTCATACAGGAGATGGAAGGTCATTGTGCCTGGCGACTAACAGAATGGAGAAACCAAACACTCAACTTGAGAGTTTGTAAATTGGGATGCACTAGTCCCTGGGGTGAGACAGAAGTTCTGGAGCTGGGTCCAGAATCCATGGATGATAAACTAGATGAGGCCCTAGGAAGGGAAACCATATTTGGTGAGGCCAGTAAGGGGCAATGAGGATTACTTTGCTTCTCAACCAAACTGCTTTCTTGAGGAATATTGGAATTAGAGGGAATGGAGGAAAGGCATAAAGGAGACCAGGGGCCAATTGAGGAGAAGAGCGTCTCTCAGGAACTCCTCCTAAGGAGGAATTAGGGCAAAGTAGCTTCTGCACTTGTTGTTCAGGGGTGAAGCAAACAGTTTGCAGGAAGACTGGCCCCAGCAAAGAAAAATCTTCTTTGCCACACTGGGATTTAGAGACCACTCATTAGGCATGAGAATGCATCTGCTCAGTTTGTCTGCTATCACTTTTGAACTTCCTGGGCTGTGTGTTGCTATCAAAAAGCAGTTGGAAGTTATAGCCCATTGCCACACTCAAAGGGCTTCTCGACACAGTGGGCAGGACTTGATTCCCCCCTGTTTGTTAATGTACCAGACTACGGACATGTTGTTTCATTGAATAGCTATCATTCCTTGAGGTAAAGCAGAATAAAATGCTTGCAACTCTACAAGCACTGCCCTCAGCTCCAGAACATTGATATGCAGGTAGGCCTCAGAGGGGGACCAAGTGCCTTGGACTGTCTTCCTAGATAATGCCCCTTCCACCCCATCTGGGAACCATCCCTGGTCACTATGGCCTTGGGTTGAGGGGGGGGCAAAGGGGAGGTCTAGAAGAATCTCCTTGGATTGCATCCACCAGGATAGGTTGTTTTTGCATTGGCTGGATACAAAAACTAGATGATCCATGGGATGGGTTAGAAATGACCATTGGTTTGCAAGCATCCATTGAAGAAGTCTTGTGTGAAACCTTGCCAGTGGGACTAACGTGATTGTTGCTGCTATGGAGCCCAGTGCTTACAGGATTTGCTGAGCTGATATCGTGTTTGAATGAAGAAGGGCTGAAACTGTGATTGTATTTTCTGCAACCTGTGGTGGGGTAGTGATGCCACACAAGACTGAGTGTTGAGATGAGCTCTGATGAATACCATATGCTGAGTAGGGGTTAGCTGAGACTTCTCAAGGTTGACTATGATGCCCAGCTGGGGAGATAGTTTCAGAAGAAAGTCCCTGGTTTGTAGAATTAGACACCTGGTGGTAGCAGTGAGAAGCCAGTTGTTCAGGTATGGAAACACTCAGAATCCATGCAGCCTTAGATGCACTGTGACTGCTGCCATACATTTGGTGAACACTTGTGAACTAACTCTGAATTAGTATTGACTGGCTCCCAGATGGAAGCAGAGAAACTTTCTCGAGCATTTGTCCATCGTTATGTGGTAATATGCATCTTGAAAGTCGACAGAGCACATCCAATCATTTTCCTCTAAGAAAGGAAGTATAGGCTGAACTATGACCATGTGGAATTTTGACTGTTGAACAAATTTATTCAGAGTGCTGCGATCCAAACTTTGTCTCCAGTCCCCTGTCTTCTTTGGCACTAAAAAGAATCTTGAGTAATATCCAGATACTACTTGGTCTGGTGGAACTTCTTGGATGAGTCTTTTTTTCTAGCAGCTTTTGGATTTCTACCGCTGTTTGAACTCTCTGAGTGGGTTGGACATTGCAGAGTTTTGCTTGAGTTCATGAGGTAAGGGTGAAGGAGATAGAGTAACCTCTGGAAATAATCCTTAGCAGCCAGGCATCAGTAGTTATGCGTCACCAGGCAGTTGGGTGCAAATAGAATCTTCCCCTGACTGCTTCCAGAAGCAAACAGTTGGACCTCCTTTCAGGAGCACTGGTAGTGTTGACTAGAGAAAGATTCCCTGGAACCCTGGTTCTGCAGACCACCCCCACCTCTGGGATGTCTTCTTCTATTGTGACTCCCCCCTCTGCCACAAGGGGAGTCTGTACCATGTGTGTCCTGGAAAGGCTTCTAGGACTTCTTGAACCACATTTTTCCACTCCTTTGATTCCTAGAGTAGGATCGTTGAGGAGTGGAAAAATGTATGCCCACAGCAGAAAGAGTCTTTCCATCTTTCTCACACATGGACAGAGTTTCCTTCACTTTGGGTCCAAACAATGAAGATCCATTAAAGGGAGCATTGATGAAGGAAGGCTTGAATAGTTCCATAAACTCACACAGGAGCATCCAACTGTGTCATCAAATCGCAACACCTGAACCTGCTGACCTGGTCGCCCCTTTGGTAGCATGCGCAATGAGCCTCATGGACAAGTTCAAAATAGACTCCAGGGTAGCTAACTGCAAGCCTACTTTTTCTTGGACCCCTTCAGCCACTGCTCCTGCCAGCTCCTTGACCAGATCCCTTTGAAGTCTAGTAAAATGTGCCAAAAAGTTCAAGGACCTGATGGTGAAGGTCGATGATGCATCGACCCACTTCCCAAATCTGTCCATCACCCTGGACTCCTGCTTAGGGGGATGAACAGTAGAACTTTCCTCAGCTAGTTCTTTCTTGGTGATGGCTGCTAACACTATGGTATCAAATACTAAGCCCTTTGCCTCCTCTGGTGTGGAAAGTATCTTATCAGATCTCTGAGGGATGGGCTCTATAGAGTCAGGAGCCTTCCGAGCCCACTGAGCGATTAACTTAATGAGGTCGTCAGTGGGTGGGGTCACTCAGGAGGTTGACGAGTGAGCTCCAAAGGCCTGCAAGTACACGGATTCCTCAGAGGAATGGTCTTTGTAGTTCCAATCACCCCTCTAAGGATTTCCAGAAGGTCTCCAAAGGAGGCATCTTCCTGAGGTGACCAGGGGGGGAACCCCCCCACTCATCGAAATCCATATCCTCTGTGACTGATTCTTTGGGAGAATCAAAATGTTTCCTTTTACACAATCTCTTCTGAGGTGGCTCTTCAGTGGGGACACCCGAAAAGGTCTCAGAAGAGGGGAGACCTTTAGCAGGTAGGTCTTGCAACCTTGGAGCTTGCTGTCCAGGTGTAGAGGTTGGTGGGAGATCCGATACAGCTGGGGTCAGGAACTGAGACTCCAGTAACACAGAAGCCACCAGGGAAGAGGTAGTGGCCAAGGCTCTTTCCATGGCTTGAAAGGCAGGACCCCCCCAAGGAGGGATGGAAGCCCAGAACCGAGGGCAGACAACCTGCCCTGACAGCCCCACCTGAGAAGCCGGAACCAAGGCTGGGTCTCCTACTGGCATAGCCTGAAGAGGCAAGGCCAGCTCCATAGCAAAAATCAGAGCCAACTCTAACCCCTTGGACCCAATGGCGAAGACACAGTCCTGGGACCAAGTTGGTCCTGAAGGTACCGAAGGTGTCAGAACCATAACCTGCACCGAGGACAAAAAGGTAGTCAGTGCAGAGGTCACTGGAACCTGTGATGTTGGAGCTGACTGCTCTAAAGCCTGTGAGGAAGTCAGAGGAGGAGAATAAAAAGGGGTCGTAGGAGAGAAACCCCCTGCAGCAGAAGGGAGATGGGGTTGAGAAGATGGGGGAAGACCCCTGGCTGTCAGAATCTGATCCGCCAACCTAACAACATCAAGTTCTGACAGGGTCCTGGTGAAGAGAATGGAAAATGCAGAACGGGACTCGGGTCTCTCCAGAAAGGGGCTAGGGAGTTGCCCCTGTATATGAAAATCAATCTTTGGCATCATCTATGGGGCCATAGGAGATATTGGCATTGACATGGCAGTAGTGACAATTGGTGCTGATGTCAGAAATGTAGGCAATGTGGAAGTGATAGGAGCAATGATCTGTGTGGGTCTCATAGTCAGTGTCAAACCCATCGATGTTTCACTTCGTTCCGTCAGTTTTGGAACCTTAGGTCTCAGTTCTGAACAGGAACCTGCAGAAGCATGTTGTGTTTCTTTACAGTTGGTGCCGAGGGAGAAGTCAACACTGAGTGGGTAGTTTGGTAGCAGTGTCTGGAGGAGACAGGCCTTGGACAAAGCTTCTTCGAAAGGGGCTTTAAGAAGCCCTTTAAGAATCAGTTTGTTTTTACATTCTACCAGGGCTCTGTTACTGAAACCCTGGCAGATAGTACAGTCAACACTTAAATGAGGCATTCCCGAACAATAAATGCAGCAATCATGATCATTTGAGTTCGGCATTTTTCTGCCGCACTCTTTACATTGTTTAAATCCTGAAGGAAAAGTTTTTGGTTTGTTTGCCATTGTCCCAAATAAAAAATGAAGAGAGGCAGAAGATAGATAGGAAAGGAAGGAAGGAAGAGATTTCAAACAACACAATTAGAAAAAACTACCAGCAATGGTAGATAGAGTGATTACCTAATGGTAAGGGGAGGGGAAAAACTACCAATGGTGGTAGTGAGAATTACCAATGGTAAAAGGATAAACACACACACACAAACGAGTAAGACCAGGAAAGGGTTTTAGAAGTTAAATATCAAAAACAGAGAAATATTTTAAGGGAAAAAGGATAAATATTTACTTTGCACTGAGAGAAGAATCGTCTGACAAGTTTTAGCTGTAAGAGTGGCAAATGAGATCTGGGGTAATGTAGAAAGGGGCATTATGGGTAGACCAGTAGCTCGAGAGGTTTTTTGGCTAGTGTGAGCTAAGTAATGGTTGGACTGGCTCCATTCTGAGGATCGGAACCATATCCAAGAATCAAGAATGGATGAAGATGGACAACAGCAGATAAAATGTTTAGTGTCTTTCAAAATACTCTTTACATTGTCTAGGGCAGGGTGAAGCATCCTCTTAACAATTATAGAGAGAGGTTCAGTTGCCCACCCACATCCAGATACAGTTGGTCTCATTGGTAGATTAACCAAGGATTTATGTACTTTGGGGAGACCATATAAAATAGGTATGGTTGGATGTTCAACTAAAAATAGTCAAGCAAATACTTATCAGTAACATCTTCCATTAATAAATCATGCAGACCTGAATATAATTTAGCAGTAAAACTATGTAACTCAAAACTTCAATACTCACAATATGTAGATGAGTCATTCAGTAAACAATTCATACACTGTAAATATTTGGTTGTTAATCCATAATTACTACAGCGCCACCTTTATCAACTGGATGTATTCGTACACAATCTAGAGAAATAATCTCACATAAAGTACTATATTCCATATCAGTAGGCTTACAGAAATGTTTTCTGTGTTTCTGCCCTAATAACTGACGAATATCATGTTCACAAATCTTATGAAAGGCTTCAACCAGAGGTGGGTTCACTGGAGTAAACTGACTAGGTTTTCTACAATTAGAAACCTATTGTGTACAACAACCATATAATATTTTAAGAGAGAGATTTCTGACAAACAGTTTCTAATCAGTGAGAACATCACATAATTTGAATCCTTTAGCAGGATCAAAAGAAAGTCCCTTATTTGAGACACTGCACTGCATTGAATTCAACTTATAGGACAAAATGTTTATCACTAGGTCCGTGGAACATATTTTATTAAACTAACCTGTTTTTATGTGATGTTTGACTCGTTGGTTTAGTTTTTATTTCTTATTGCATTGAGCTCAACCAGTCTTTATCTCAAATCTGGTTTTCCTTGAAAATGGAACATTCCCTGGTGGTGCATGCTCACAATGTTGATATATATCTATGGGTGTATTTACTATAATTGACACCCATACATCAGTGTCACAGTCAAAGTCAAAGTAAAACTTTACTGTCATTCAGACCATACCAAGTGCAAAGCTGAATGAAATTATGTTTCTCTAAGCTCATGTGCAAAAACATACACTTAAAAACAATACACATAACAGTAACAGCAACAACAAAGTCCAAGCCATCGAGGCTACAAATAACCGTGTGTAACCATCCCATTTGTGATTACAGTGACTGCAGCCATGCTACCATCCACACTGTCACCAACTCTATCTCAAACACCAACAAATGCTCCAAGTCCTAGCCCGTTCATGTCCGATTACTCCAGTTCACTACCAGCACACTACTACCTGAGGCCCGAACACTTTACAGTCTCCTCAACAATCCTCTCCATCCACAACATTCTCACCGAGATTTTCAGCTCTGTTCTCCAACATGAGTAACGTTTCAAAATCTGGACCATTCCCTTGACACAACAGAACCAGCAGAGTCCAAATTCCTGCACTCAACACAACCACCATCCCAAAAGGCCCAAAACGAACATGATCAGCTCAATGGTCACCGAAAGAACCAACAATCCCCAAAATCAAGGTAATATCAACCAGAAACTAAGCAGAAAAACACCACCACTGCAGTCACCACACACCCAATGACAAAACGTTTCACAAACAGATGACATACCGACAGAAAACTACATAAAAAACATGAAATGCACATTCAGGACCCAGAGTTGGCGTAGCCATTCAGGGCACAGCCATCTTAACTTTCAGATGTCAATAACATCAACCACAACAGGGTAACAACTCAAACAGTGCACCAAGCATGTGTGAGGAAATCCTATTGCAAGCAAAGTAAAAGTTAAAAATAAATGTGTTTTGCAAGGGGGCAAGCCCCCCACACCTCCATACTTCCTGCTAGTTATATATACTAACTCTGACACCGCACTATCCATGGGAAAGGGGCATATCCCCCAATGCTGGAGGCTGTCGATCTTGCACACCTGTCAGCCATCTGCATTGTCAAAGTGTGCTGATATAGCAAATGTTTTCATTAAAGTCATGGTCCCTATGTATGTATGTGTGTGTGTGCGCGTGTGTGTGTGTGTGTGTGTGTGTGTGTGTATGTGTGTTTGTGTGTGTGTGTGTGTGTGTGTGTGTATGTGTGTGTGTTTGTGTGTGTTTGTATGTATATATACGTGTTTGTATGTATATATATATATATATATATATATATATATATATATATATATATATATATATATATATATATATATATATATATATATATATGGATCACCTACAGAACACCGACAGCCCAGAACACTGTCACCCATATGGCCGACGTGGTTGACACTCACAATATTGACAGCGCTAGAACACGGCCCCCCCCCCCCGTACCTTTAATATACCAACTCTGAGATCGCACTACAGTGCAAGAATGGAAATTTTTCCATTCCGCACTATTGGGAGATAGCGTTTCCCCATTGTCAATATTCTGAATGTCGACTATACGGCGTCGGCCATATGGGTGTCAGCATTGTGAGATTTTGGCGTTTTTGTACGGGACTTATATATATATATATATATATATATGTAGCTATATAGATATATTTGGGTCTACTTTCAAATCCCATATTACCAGAAATCCAAACAACACAAGATCAAGACCATAATGTCGAAACTACTATTCCCTTGAAGTTTAAAAGGTCAACTATCAGAATACCTAAATGATGTATATAGGTAAATAGGGGTTCCTATTAGATGACCAAAGACACATTCTACGAATGGGTCTTGGTCAAACTTAAAACAATGAAAAGGCAAAATAGCGAAGCGGCATTTAACCGAATTCTTTCCCAGGGAAAGAATTTGCTTGGCCACTTCCATTACTTTGCCATTTTCCACACTGTAGTGCAATCTTGGAGTTGGTATATTTAAGTAGGGGGGTCTTGGGGGCGAAGCCCCTCACTTTATATATTCTTTCAAGTTTTTATTTATTTATTTATTTTTTTGGAACAGCGATTTTTTTCCCTTGGGAAAAAATCACTTTTCTGAGCTTTCGAGATTGTAAGCTTTCGCTTACATGGGGTTGAATATTCATCGTTCGCTTTTTTTAAGTGTTCGATGATATAATATAGCCCTGGTAAATAGTATGCTATCACTTTAAGGTTTAGTAGTTTGTAAAAAAATGTATGGAGGATTTTAAGTTTTGAGATTGTGAATTGTTGGGTAGGTTTGCAATAATACAACATTTGAAAAAGAAATACCAGTCATTATAATTGAAAGGTAAGTTTAATGTATCGAACAAACTATAACTGAAAACATATTTGTGTTGTAAGTAGTAATGTGAAGGTTCAGTTAGAGATAGAGTTGGTACTGCACGTTTAGTAGCCATACCTCTCAACTGTACAGATTTTTGCATAATGTTCATATTTTTGCCTCAAATATTTGGTCTGTTCCTCATAAAATCTGTGGTTTTCTGGCAAATCATAGAGGACCGAGGTCACTAAATAATGAACAAATAATGACATATATTTGAGTTTCAGACTTTATTTCCTTCATAAAATGCACGTTAACACAAATCCTAATATTCTAGCATCTTTCTAAGTTTATAAGAGCAATATTTAAAAATCTGTCCCTATTTTTGGGCCTTTGTCCCCCCATTATTTAGGTTTTGTCCAGATTTCTTGTGTTAAGAAGTTGAGAGGGATGTAGTAGCTGTTAAAATGTTAAGGAAGTTTGTTGTTTATAATTACATAGGAGGTCTTGTTGAACTGCAAATATACAGTTTGTGTTACACTATGATTTGTTAAAGCCATCACTGGTTTGTTAAAGATGCATGTGTTAAATTCTGAATTATTTGTTTTTACAATATATTTTGATTGGTAAAATATGCATTACAGTAACTGATGTGTATACTGTTTACATGAAGATTGACGTAGAGCGCGGAATGGTATACTTACCATTTTCTTTACTGTAGTGCGATCTCGCAGTTGATATATTTAATTAGCAGGGGGTGTCAGGCTTGCCCCCTGCTTAAATGTAAAAAAGAAAGAAGTGTATTGTTTTTAGTTTTTAGTGTATTTTGTATTGTGGGGGGCAGGAACAAAGAAGTTATGTACTCACCATAACGTTCCATATTCATTGTCCTTGATCTCGCCTTCCTTCTTGTTGGCTGGGTTTGGAGCCGATCCTCGGCTCTGACTCGGCCGTATTCTAAAGCTCGAGAGTTTCCACTGGCTGGAGGCTAGACCCTATCCCACCATTCCTAGCACTAGTTACCCAGATCTCGTTTGTGATAACCCATAATGCTAGACCACAACATGCAGATATATAAACTATAGGCATATATAAAAAATATATTTGTATATATACGTACATATATAAGAAAAACCAACAAGCCATAAGTAGAAACTCTTAGTCTATCCAACCCATAAGGCAGGAAGGGAATCAAGGCCTATATAGCCAAAGATGGATAACTCCTCTCGAGCCTCCAGGAGGGGGACGGAGGGTGGGATGCAAGAAGGAAGGTGAGATCAAGGACAACAAACATGGAACATTATGGTGAGTACATAGCTTCTTTATGTTATGTTGTCCCTATCTCACTTTCCTTCTTGTTGGTTGGGACCATGTCCCCAGCACCTTCTTCTTGGGTGGCTCAATGGAAAATACTCTTTAGGACCGTGGAACCAAAGGATGCACCGGGAAGCCACATCTACTTTGTAATGAGGGATGAAGGTATGGGTGTTAACCCACATAGCTGCCGCACAAACTGAGTCTAAAGGCAGTCTGGCCTGAAAGGCAGTAGAGGTAGACAAGGCCCTGGTTGAGTGTCCTCGAATTTTTCCTGGCAGTTGTTTGTTCTGTGAGTTAAAGATGTAAGTAATGGTATCTGAAATCCATTTTGATAAAGTTACTTTTGAGACTGAAATTCCCTTTTTGTTTTCTGCAAAGGATACAAACAATTGGTCAGACTGTCTGAACTCCTGTGTCCTGTGCAAGTAAAAACATAATTGTCTATGAGCATCCAGTTGGTGGAGTTTATACTCTGCCTTGTTGTCATGGTTCGGAAAGAACACAGGTAGTTCTATCGACTGATTCAGATTGAACTCTGAGCAAACTTTTGGTAGAAAGGAGGGGTTGGTTCTGAGAGAAACCCTATCTTTGTGAAAAATTAAATAAGGGGACGAATGGAAAGCACTTGTAATTCTGATACCCTCCTAGCCGAGGTAATGGCGATCAAGAAAATTGTTTTCCAAGTCAAAACTTTTAGAGAACAAGAACTAGTTGGTTCGAATGGAGGAAGAATCAAGGCAGCTAGGACTAAATTCAGATCCAAAGGAGGAAGTGGTTCTCTTATTGGGGGTCTTAAAAGGATAATACCCCTCAGAAAAGCTTTGCATAGCCTGTGGGGCATAACGTTGGAACCCATTTCTCCCACATGAAAGTTGGAAATAGCAGCCAATTGAACTCAGATAGTTGCTGCTGCTGCTCCTTGGTTAGAAGTTTCAGCAAGGAATTCAAGAATCTTTGAAATGGGTGCAGTAAAAGAAAGGATCAATATTATTTTTGTCAGCCCAACAGGAGAACCATTTCCATTTGCTAATATACAGTTTTCTCGTAGAGGATATGTGAGAGGAAATTAGAATATGTTGTACTGCCGGGGAGATGTCAGGAAGTCTGGCTAAGCCAGGAAGTGGAGGAACCAAGCTATCAGCTTGAGGGTCTGTAAGGAAGGATGAAGTGTGCCTGACTGATGCATCAGCAGATCTGGAACTGCGTCCAGAATCCAAGGCTCCTCCTGAAGATGGGGTCATAGAAATGGAAACCAGATTTGATGAGGCCAGTAGGGGGCAATGACAATTAGCTTGCAACCCACCAATTTGCTTTCTGATGAACCTTGAGAATCAGAGGGAATGGGGAAAGGCATATAGAAGTCCCGGGGGCCAATCGTGAACAAGTGCATCCCTGGGTGATTGTCCCGGTGGGGGGACTAGGGTGAAATAGCTGCTGCATTTGGCATTGATGGATGTGGCAAAAAGATTGCAGCAAGGCTGGCCCCACTTGTAAAAAATCTGGTTCGCAATGTCCTGTTTCAGGGACCATTCATGAGGCATAAGTATAGCCCCGCTTAGCTTGTCTGCTATCACGTTGGATTTCCCCAGGATGTGCATTGCATTCAGAAAGCATTGGGAGGACATCACCCATTTCCATACTCTTAGGGCCTCTCGCCACAAGGGGTAGAATCTGGTTCCGTATTGGTTGTTGACATACCATACCACCGACATGTTGTCCATCTGAATTGCAATCGTCCCTGTGGGGAGACAGCTGTGAAGTGCTTGCAACGCCAGGAGCATCGCTCTCATCTCGAGGATGTTTATGTGCAAGTGGTACTTGTGTTGTTGCCAAGTTCCATGAACAGTCTGTCACAGATAATGCCCCCCCACCCTATCTGGGAAGCGTCTGTGGTCACTGTGGCCACTGGTTGGGGGAGGACGAATGGTCTGCCTATCATCAGCTAGGTGGACTGAAGCCACCATTTTAGGTCCTTCTTGCAGGTCTCCGTGATGAGAATTTTGTGGGACATGGGTAGATCTTGCATGGACCACTGAGCAAATAGGAGCCACTGCAATAACCTCATGTAGAAGTGCACCAAGAGAACTAGCATTATTGCTGTCGTCATTGAGCCCAGGACTTTCAGAACAAATCTTGCTTGAGTCTTTTTCCTCCCGTTTAAAGTTACAACTTGGTGCCGAATGGTCGGCACCCTCTCCTGAGGCAATTTTGCTATCATGTCTTTGGTGTCTAGATCTGCTCTTATAAATGTAATATATTGACAGGGCAACAAGGCAGACTTTTCATAGTTTATAGAGATGCATAGCTGAGAGCAGAGGCAGATTGTGGTGTCCCTTGTCTCGGTTAGTCGATGCTAGGTGGTGGCGGTAAGGAGCCAGTCATCCAGATATGGAAACATATGGAATCCTAGATGCCTCAGATGAGCCATGACTACTGCCATGCATTTGGTGAACACCCTGGGGGCTGTGGTGAGGCCAAAGGGCAGCGCTCTGAACTGGTAGTAACTGGCTCCCAGCCAGACGCGTAGAAATCTCCTGGATCGCCTGTCCATCTTGATATGGTAGTACACATCCTGTAGATCAATGGAGCACATCCAATTGTCCTTTCCCAGGAAGGGAAGTATGGACTGCAGTGTCACCATCTGGAGTTTTGTCTTTTTGACAAACTTGTTGAGTCTTCTGAGGTCCAAAATGGACCTCCAGTCCCCTGTTTTTTTTGGTACTAAAAAGAACCTTGAGTAAGTTCCGGACCCGATTTGGTCTGCGGGGACTTCTTGGATGACTATTTTTTCTTATCTATAGTTGCTTGTTCCCTTAGATTGGATGGCATCTTGGATGGATTTTTGTTTTCTGGGAAGAGGTGGCATGGAGAAAGGAATACTGTATCCCCCTGGATATTATCAACTGTACCCATGTGTCTTTTGTGATATTCTGCAAGGCTTCTGGGTACAAGGATAATCTTCCCCCAACTACCTCCACAGGTGGACAGGCAGGCCTCCTTTCAGGAGCACATTGGAAGGGCCTACCAGAGAATATATCTCTGTCACCCTGACTCTGCGGAGGTCCTCTGCCATGAGGGCGGCATCTCCTATTATTATTCCCCCCTCTGCCCTGGGAGGGGGGGGAATCAACACGTGCATCAGGTGAAGCTCCCTGGGGTTTCTAGAACCATATTTTTCCACCTTTTTGACCTTTGGAATAAGGTCTAGAAGGCACAAAAAATGTACTCCCATGGCAAAGAGAGTCTTGCCATCCTGCTTGCACCTAGTTAGAGTCTCTTTTACCTTAGGCCCGAACAAAGACAAGCCATCAAAAGGGGCATTAGTAAAGGAGGACTTGAAAGGCTCTGCAAATTGACAAAGGCACATCCAGGAATGTCTCCGTAAGGTGACTCCTGTGCCTGCAGCCCTACTTGCTCCATTGGCTGCACAGGAGATAAGCCACATGGAGGAGTTAACTACTGAAGATAAGGTCGCAAGCTGAGAAGCAGTTCTATCTGCAGCTTCCATAGCTGTAGGATCCTGTAGGGTATCTCCTAGCTCTTTCAGGAGATCCCTCTGAAGATGGTGAAATGGGATAAATAATTCAGTGACCTGAGAGTAAAGGTCTCTGAAGAAAAGACACACTTCCCGTATCTGTCCATCGTAAGGGACTCTGTTCAGTGGATGGACAGAAGTACAGGTCTCTGCTAATTCCTTCTTAGTGGCCGCCACCACCACCATAGCATCAACTGGCACACCCTTGGTTAGGAAGGGTTTGTCATCTGGTGCAGTTATGAACTTATTGGGCCTCTGCGGAACTGGTTCCATCGATTCTGGAGAGCTCCACGCCTTTTGACTTACTACCCCTAGCAGCGGGTCAAAGGGCGGAGACCCCCAAGAGGTGAAGGGTTGGGAACTGAATGCATCCAGGTACATGGACTCATCTTCAGAAGGGGAAAGGGACTTCCAGCCACCCCTCTGCTTGAGGATTTCCAGGATATCCAACAATGAGACATCCTCAGAGGGGGGACTGTGGAGATCTTTCTGAATCCTTCAAGTCCGTGTCCAATGTCAGGGACTCAGGGGGTCCACATGCTTCCTCTTACATGTCATCTTCTGTGAGAGCTCCTCAGGGGAATGCTCTGTGGAGGTTTCAGAAGGGGGAGTCACCCAATGGGGCATCCTGGGGTACTAGTTCCCTATGCTTAGAATGGAGGGATGGGGAGAGGGAAGACACTGGCTCCATAGGGGACGGAGTAGCTGAAGTCAAGGGAGGAGCTGTCTGAGAGAACGGCACACTCCTCATCACCTTGAAGGCACCACAATTCTGGCCCAAGAGGGTCCCCAGCTCTGAAGAGTCGAGAGACCTCTCCTACACCGAAGTCAATGGCTCTGAGGCTGATATGGGAGCCAAGCTCACCTGCGCTGAAGCTCCAAGAGGGAGAGCGGGGTCAGACAAGGATCTGATGCCACTCCCCCCTCAAAGCTGACAAGGAAGTTTTGGCTCCCAGATCCCTCAACAGAAGGAGGTATCAAGGAGATCAGAGTGGATGTCAGAACCAAGAGATTGGAGGTTTTCGAAACCAATGGTTCCACCACAATGACTTCCATGTACTCCGGCTCCGAGCTCAGGTGAGTCGAAGAAGGAATAGATGATCCGGGGGATAGAATAGTCAGCTCCACATCCATACGGGCTGGGCTCAATAAGATTTTGGCGACAGACGGTATCTTGAGAAGCCTCTTCACCACCCTCTCCACATCATCATCTGAAAAGCTCCTGGATGGCTGAGAGGAGTGGGTAGACAATGGGTGACTGTCCGCCACAGACTGGAGAAGCGGTGACTGTGGAGCAGACTGCACTGCTTCCAAAGAAGGAGACCTAGTCCTTTTGTGACTCCTAGATGGTTCCGAGGACACTGACAGAACCACAGGAGATAAAGTCTTGTCGGACCCGAGAAGTTTCTTATCCAACGAACTGGAGGATTTGTCTTTCTGCTTCGACGGCTCCGAGGTTGGAACCAATGGAGATGTCAGTTTGGAGGATTTTTCTGATTTTTTTAACCTGATTCCCTTCCACTGGTGTGTCAAAGGGACCCTTTAATAAACCCCTCAATATAAGTTTGTTTATGCGCTCCTGCAGGACTCTAATGCTGAAAGCATGACAAATGGAACATGAGTCATGCAGGTGCACAGCTCCTAGGCAATAAACACAGGTAGCATGTTTGTCAGTCAAGGATATTTTTTGGGAGCAAGAGTCACACTTTTTGAATCCAGAAGGCTTGGATTCCTTAGGTGCTTCTTTAGACATTGTTGATAAGCACAAAACAGCAACAAGCACAAGAAAATTATAGCTATAGAAGAAGTATACTACTCTACAATAACAATCAGAAAAACTTTTTTTTACATAGAAAGAAACGGAATATAAAGGAAGGGGGACAGCCTCTAAGTTAGAAAGCAATTCCCCCAACCGAGGAGAGCCTCTAACTTAAATGGCTAACTCCTTAAGCAGAAAAGGGAGGAGGGAATAAGGGGAAACCCTCTAACTGAAGTGGGTGAAAGCAAGGGTGAATCCTCTAACTAAAAACGGATTTGTAAGGGAATAGGCCTGGAGGAAAAAATGACGGCCTGGACAACAATAACAACAGCGAAAAACAGAGATAGGGATCCTGGGATAACTACTACTGAATCAAAGACAAAGACTTCTTTAAGATTTTAAGAGTTTAGTACAGAATATAATAAGAAAAAGAAAAACTTAGCCTGAGCCAGTATCCAGCAATCTCGAAGCTTCAAGTGGCAAATGAGATCTGGGTAACTAGCGCTAGGCATGATGGGATAGGGTCTAGCCTCGAGCCAGTGGAAGCTCTTGAGCTTAAGAATACGGCTGAGTCGGAGCCATGGAACGGCTCTGAACCCAACCAACAAGAAGGAAGGCAAGATAGGGACAACATAACATCTGTTTGCTTATTGTTTTTTTGACATTTTAAAAATTTAACTTTTGGAGTTCAATGTTATGGACTCAATCTTGTGTTTCTCGGGTTTCTGGTAATACATGATTTGAAAGTAGACCCATCTATATATTTATATGTATATATATATATATATATATATATATATACACACACACACACACACACACACACACACACACACACACACACACACACATATATGTGTTCGTGTATGTATATAGAACCCCCCCCTTATTTTAAATGTAATGAATAAGGTACACACCATTTGAATTTTACTTGTAACACAAAATGTATAAATTACCTGGCAAAGTGCTACTATGTTTGGAAATCAGAGTGGAAGCTATCACAACACTGTGATCATAATTATGTAATAAAAATAAAGACTGACAAAATAACTCCTTAAAAGCACAGCATTAAGTGCATTCATTTTAAAAAGTGAATCTTCTGTATTACTGAAAGTTGTTTTTTAGATGAAAGAGGATGCGATTTTAGAAATCTGTCAGAAGCAAAGGAACCTACAAGCAATTTACATTTTGCAATAAATATTATGCAGGTTTGAATTAACATACAGTTCTTAAGTGCAGTTTAAATCTCAAGTCAGTTAAGTAGAAGATTTTTTTTTAATTGTTTAAATAGAAGTATATATTTTTGAAGCTGACTGGTGGGATCTATATTACCTCATCGAAATGACTATTCACCAAATACCAATCCATCGACAGCTGTACAACGAAACACAAATCAGTGAACATTGAAAGTTTTCCCAGGGCAAGAAAACACTTGCCCCTACCACATTGGAACACACACCACACTAAATCAAACCCATCAAAGTGGGGAGGCTGCACCCCCCACACCTCCCCTAACTATATATACCAACTCCGAGATCTGACTACAGTGGGGAAAAGGGCAAAGTTGTGGTGCTGGCTGAGTGCTTCTTTACCCTGGGAAAACTTCTGTTTGCGAAAGTGAATTTTGTTGTATAGGTGTTGATGGATTGGTATTCAGTGAATAGTCATTTTGGTATAGACCTGACTCATGTATGTTGATCATGTGACATTTAGAAAAAGATTTTAAATACATTGCAGAACTAATTATTTTTTATTCTGATGAAGTACTGAATAAAGAGTTGGATGAACATAATGTAAAATTTATTCACTGCATTCTGAATATAATATGTTCATTTTTAGTTATATTTAAGAAAAATGTATGGAGAACTTTAGATAAAACTGAATGGGGTAAAAAAAAGGGATGGCAAGAGACATGAAAGACAAGTAAACAGAAGAAATAGAGGTGCTGAGGTTGGTCATATATGGGGAGCTCCTGGTAAGGATGGTATAACGTTTGGCTTTCATAAGTTACAGAATGATAAGGCACTGGATATTTTAAGAAATGTATTACAAGAGTAATAAGTAGTAAGAAAAGAAAGGACTAAAAGGTACTTCACCATAATAAAATTTAATGGGAAAGGTGAAGAGAATATAACAGCTGGAAACCAACAGCTCTGAAAAATTCAAATGGTAACATTTTACAGTTAAGGTTAAATAAAATTATGGGTGATATCTATGAAGAAGAAATATGCCAGGTTAATAAAGGAAGAAACATTTAAGAGTTATCACTGTTATTTTAGAACATTTTAGGATGTATAATAGAAGAAAGGTTAGAATACCTAGTAACACATGGTCAAATCTGAGATACTGGATATGTCTGGATTTGATGACATATTTTACAGTGGATTTATAAATGACTTTAAGGGTAGAGAGGTTAAATGTTTATTTTCTAAAACAGGGTTATGGTTTTAGCCCCTTAGGTTTTGGAATGCAATTAATGCAGTTTTAGTACAATTAAAAATAGTTTCTTGACAAAGAATGGAAGATGTGGGATGACATTAGCATTTCCATGTGATATTTATATGTAAAGATTTAATGTGTGTAATCAGACAAGAGTTAATTCTGGAAAAGTTTACAGAAAACTTAAAGTTAATATTAGGAAATGTTTAGACATGAATAATGAAAAAAAATCAAGTTTATAATGCAGGGTCTAAGGAATATGAGAATTTAAGTATAAGAACTGGGTAACAGTCAACCATGAGTGAGGGACTGAAGGAAATTACAGAGAAAATTAAAAGCATTTCTTCTCTATGAAGAGTTTGCAGCTTTTCTTTTTTAAAAAAAAAGTTTACCTAAGTCTGCAATTCTGTGAAATTATTCTTATTATTGTTCTGTTTTGCAGTTACCAGAGAATATGGAAACTAAAGTGAAGGGTTACATTTTTTCTGTTACATGGGGAACTAGGCTAAACTCTTTAAAGAGGGAGTTTTGTATACTAAAAAGGGTGAAAAAGGCCGGAACATGGTCCAGCCTGTGGTCTGTTTCAGTTACTGCATTTTAGAGTTGAGTCGGGATAACCTACTAAAAAAGCTGATGATAAAAATTGTCCTTAATTGACTGCATAATTACAAAGGGAAAATATATGAAAGTTAACAGTACTGAATATGAATATTGTAGAAAGTTGGTATTGTGGAAAGAATGGATACAGAAAAACTATAAGATACACAAGTTGGCATAATAACATTTTCATAAAACACCTGACTGAAATAACTTAAAAGAAGAAATAAGGAACACTTTCCTTCCACATTCCAAAAACATGCAGTAGGTGAACTGGACACTCTAAATTGGCCATAAGTGCGTGTGTGTGTGTGTGTGTGTGTGTGTGTGTGTGTGTGTGTGTGTGTGTGTGTGTGTGTGTGTGTGTGTCTCTCTCTCTCTGTATATGTGTGTGCTTGCGAGTGTGTGGTATGGAAAAACTTCCATGGTAGGGTTAGCCACCCAATGGTGTAAACCTTGGATCTAGATGATTTTCACTGTAGAAGTGACACCCCGACCCCATATGTAAAAACAGGAAAAAGGGGTTGTGGTTGGATGGATGGAAAGGGCTTAACAAATTCAGGCAAGAGATTTTTTTTGTGAAGATTGCCTAATTAAAAAAATCAGTAAAGAAGCAAATGAAATCCGAAGTAAAAGAAAGGATGTGTTTATATCTGGTGTGTGGTGCTGAAAAAACCAAAATCCTGGATTTTTGTGTTTTTTACATAATAGGAAATTTTAGGAAGAACTTGTCTCAACATGCAGGGTTTTTGAATATAAGTGAGATACAAGAAAAAATATAAATTCAGACTTCTTTTAGGCGTAGTAATTAATACTGAGCTAGTAGAAAGGAAATAAAAACTCAGACACTGAATAGATGATTAAGCTTTCGCTCTTATTCAGGTGGAAGAGCTTCATCAGAATAACCTATAGTCAACAATACTTACATTATATGTAACTAAAGTCACATGTAAACAAAAAGACAATGAACTACTTATAACTTATTAGTACAGTAACCAATAGTACAAGCAGACAATATTTAAACTGTGCCAATCATCTAAACACAATAACCATGAACATACATATGAATGACAGGGGCATGAATATTAAATAAACACTCCCTTGTGTTAGCTAATCATTGAACAAATGTACAGTGTGCGCACTAAATATGCATGTAGGAGACATGAATATTCATATAACTGTACAAATGGTGACTAACAAGTGTGTCAAAGGTCAAGGATGGATGCAAACACATTTTGTAGAAAGAGAGCAACTGTCAAAATAGAACAACTGTCAAAACAGAATTAAATCTTCCATTTTAAAGTGCATTTATACCATTATGTGTATTATCTGAATGTAGCTGAACCAGGTGTACAAAAATGATTGCATAATGCTATTGGCTGCATGCTTCTTTAAGTAAGGTCAATCCAAATGCAACACTCTTCCATGCCTCCTTCAGTACAAAGTCTCTCTGTCATTGTTGCATGAACTATTAGAATTAGCCCCAGAATTGATGGTAGCTGTAGTATCCCTACTGGACATACATTTTCAAATGACATAACTGCTGAGCATTATACATCCACCTGTGGCACTCTACTTTACTTTCTCTACTGTTTCTTCTTTTTGCTGATGTCCTATTACAAGAATACCTTTGTTGCCAGACAAACACCAAACCATATGAAAAATCTATCAGAGCTCTTCTTAACTTCTTTTTTACATTTGATTACTTTGTCATACTTAATGATTTTTTCAGATAATTTAGTCATTTCTCTTTGCAAAAGTTAGTATGCACTTGTGATTTAACTGAACTTTTTTAATTCTGAAATTTAAATCTGTAGCCACTGTTCTTTATGGCCATCATATTCAATTAATTTGTTAATCCATTCTTGAATGCAAAAATGAGAAGTGTTTCAATGTTTCAAGTAAATTGGAATCAATCTCACTGATATCATAACTGGGTTCCTTATCTATCCACAAACCATGGGAAGAAACTTCCTTGCTTGAATATTGTTAAATAAACAGTGGGTATTTCTGCAGAGGACTTCTGTGAAAGTATAAAGAGGATGCGATTCTGCTATCTTCCTTTCGCTCATCCTAACATATATTTCCAAACGATTTGCTTCACTTGGATTGATTAACTCATGAGTCTACAGTCATCTGAAACTCAAAGGACTATAAAAATATACAATTTCTTTTGAAAAACTAAAAAGACACAAATACTACCAAAATATACATTTTCCTGCTCCATCACCTCAGATTACTATTAAATTCTCTGCACCCTAACTGCCACCACCATTTATTTATACCTTCTTAGAAAAGTGATCATTTGCCATCAGCAACTTGCTACATCTGAACATCACCCATCTTGTATTACTCTCCCTTCTTCTGCACAGCAAAGCTCTTTCAGGCCCTCCTCTGATCCTTCCTTGTAACTGGCCATGGTACTTTATTACTGAAGGGTTTAAACTAGCTACCTCATCTTAATCTCTAATGTGATATTCCTCAAAAAACAGATGACACAACTTACTTGTAAACACAGGTTCATACGTTCATAGGTTGGTACTAGGCTATTGGCCCAAGGGCCTAAGTAAGCCTAACCAACAAGGTTACCTGGCGTATGTCACTCAAGAAAGTTAATTTCCTGTGTCCCTGTCGAGCAGAGCAACAGAAGTGATCCCTGGGGTGTACTTCCTATTTCCCATCCACTCATCAAGATTTTTCTTGAAGAGTGCTAATGAGGAACTTTGTTATATGCATGCTAGCCAAACCTCATTATTTTATCTACTTGAACTTTATGTTCAAGTTGACTTTTGTAAATGAATGCTGTTGTTTAAAAGCTGTGCCCTAGACAGCTGAAAACAACACATCAGCAACCCACTAGCATTCTCGATATGTTATGACTCTCTGAAGTGCAGAGAAACAGTCTGTTTTTCACAGAGCTATACTATAGCAATAACCCATGGTTGGGTGTGGATAATGCTGGATTTACCCATGGTTAGCATGGTTTGGTCACAAGGGAAAAGCCGAAGTGACTGAACAAAGTCAACTGTGGGTAAATTCAGCATTACCCACACCCAGCCCTGGGTTATTGCTATTATACAATGACATTATTTAAGAAAAAAAATACTATTTTTTTCTTAAATAATACCTTTGTATAATGGCACTGTGGTGTTCTTCTGCATTTTTTTCGGTATTCTGGGGCTTCCTTGATGTACTGCACATGCGTATGGGACTTACATTCCCACACTTACATAATACATCAGTGTTTTGGAAAGCAAGCAAAGGAGATGGGAAGATCTACGCTGCCTTTTTTTAAAGGAAAAAATTTGTAACGTTTGGGTAGTTTAGAGGTACGAGAGAGAGATAGAGGAAAATGCAATGAAAATCAGGTATATTACTTTAGTTTTGCAAAACATACCTGATTTTCCTTGTATTTTCCCTGCTCTCATATATACCTCTCAAGCTCTTAGCTCAAGAAATGTGGAGAAAGACATAAATGCACTTAGAAAACTGAGAGAATATTTGTGCACTGTCTGAAGGAAAGAAAGTCTGCAACTGAAATGTGTGTCATTATTTAGTGACTTTGTTCTTCAGTGATTTGTCAGAAAACCACATATTTTATGTGGAACAAAGTCACTCTATATTTATTTTTTTTATTTATTTACATTTGTTTTCTGGGTATTGTCCTACTGGGCCAGGAGCTCATTTTCAGTGGAGACCCGAGGAGAAAAGCTCCATCAAGTTACTGACAGAAAAACAGCAGTGAAAAAATACAGTGTATTACATACAGTGTACAAAATACAGAAATATTTGATTAAAAGTTACATTAAAAGTTACAAGGAGGCTAGTTCACAATATACAATTGAGTATACAAATCATGATAAGAATAAAAAAAAATTTTTTTAAACATACAGTAGTTGTTAGGTTAGGTTAGAAGAAGAGAAAAAATGAACAAATAATAACTCACTGTCTCCTAGGAGAGTATACGTTAGTATGTATACAAAGATGATTTAGTTAGAGTAAGAAACAACATGGTGGTGTAATTAGCCTGGAACTGTGCAAGAGCATAGCCAGTGATTAGTGAGGTGCTCTTTTAGGAATCTGTGACTGTCTGAATTTTGCAGGATGTGCTGGGGTAGTAACTTCCAGGTACTCGCTATTTTATTAGAGTAGAGGGAGTCTCCATAGTAGTTATGGGATTTAGTTACCTGTAGAATTAATTTGTCAGTTGATCTAAGGGACTTAAGGTTTGTAGTAGGTTGAACTAGTTCAATGAGAGCATGGCAGTTATTGGGTTTATGCAGTGGCGACTGGTGACTTCAAATCAAAGGGGGGTTGCAGGAGACAACTGGATGGGTGGAGCCAATGGAAATGGGTGTGGCCAATCAGAATGGGGCGGAGCTATGCTCAAAACCATAAAACTGGGACTTTAATTAAATATGCTGCCCTGGGTGCCAAACCATCATTATGAGAGTCCAATCAAAACAAAATGAAGTAGAGAAGAAGAAAATATTTCAATGCATTGGCTACATGACAGATTACTTAATATCTAGATGGAAACAAAAAGGTTGTGAGGCATGAAGTAATAAATTACTTTTTAAATACATTACTGGAATGCCAGTCAAAATCAAGTATAAAAAAACAAGCAGCACTCAACTCAAACCACTTTTCCTTGCACTGCAGTTCTAATTATAATTTATAGGGTCTATATTACAATGTCAAACTAAAACAAGTTTGAACATTGTAATATTGAACCCTAAAGTTCAAAAGTTGAAAATATCAAAGCCACAGCACACTGATGTTTTTCCCAGGGAAATAAATCGGTGGGCAGTTTTTGGGGCTTTGCTATTTCCTCCACTGTGGTGCAATCTCAGAGTTGGTATATTTAAATAGGGGGGTGTTGGGGGGCAAAGCCCTCCACTTTAGTTTAAGTTTAAGGTTTTTTTTTTGTCGCAAAACAGCAATTTTTTTCCCTGGGAAAAAAATCGCTGTTCTGTGTTTTCGGTTTTGTTGGGTTTCAGACTTTAGGGTTCGATATTACACTGATCGAACTTTTGTATGTTTGACATTGTGATATAGACCCTAATTTATATTCAGGTTTATAAAAGTACCAAGTAACATGCTGAAAGTAGCATCTCTGTGATACACCCACTTGTAAAAATGTTTCTCATCCAAAAATGACCTGCTGCCTGACGACAACTATCTACTTGTTTCATGGGGAAAACATGATCAAAGTAAAAATGAACAGCAAACAAGAAATAAGCTCAAGATAAATTGCTTAAAGGATTACTGCACAGGTTATGGACCACACATGATAGACTGGCATTCTATTTATTTTATGGGTAAAGCCTGCAAAGATGACTGCAAGTCTCCAACAAATGTAATGAGCTTCTGAAAATACTGTAATCCTGTCCTTTATTACAAATACTGTCATATGCATTTCAATACCTAAGGCTTATACATTATCTAGTTATGTAAATATTCTCTGTATGGCAACAACAAAAAGGCTTTCAATGTTGATAATTCTTTAATAATATGCTTACTAAAGCTTACTTGCTTCTTACAATCTCAGACAAGCTTATCTGATGGCCATTAAAGCATTGCTACTTAAACACAGAGCAACAGGCACTCAGGTCACTCCAAAGCAAGTACAAGTATGACTCTATCATTGTCCATGCTGGTGTGAATGACCTGAGACGTACCTCCCTGGACTACATGAAAAGAGACATAGAGGAGCTCTCTGACCATGTAGCCCAGGCTGGTATGTCCCTGACCTTGACTAGCATCTTGCCCTCACCAAGAACGATGCCACAGTATAAACACAAAATGATCAGTTTCAACAATTGGCTAAAGTATTGGTGTCATTCAAAGGGGATCCAGTGTCTGTCAGCCTGGGATGAGATGCTCGACAAGCCACATTGCTTCGCTAGGGACGGCTTGCACCTGTCACCCTTAGGCTTTCGTATACTGGCCAAGGCTCTTGCCACCCCCACAGTGCCTTTTTTAGGCAAGGCTCAAAGGACAAACCCACCTCCATAGACAACCCAAAGATAAAAAAACTAAAGGTAATGCTACTCAATGCCAGAAGTTTAAACCTCAAGATGCACGCACTCAAGACTCTCCTCAGTATGGAGGAAATCGATGTCTATGCAGTAACAGAAACCTGGTTCAAGGCTCCTGAGAGCACCCCAGCACTACCAGGTTACAACTCATACCATGAGTTTCTGCCCCAAAACTCTGACAGAAGCACAAAAGGAGGGGGAGTATCTATATTCATCAAAGATACCTACACCTCCAGGTTAGTGGCACTGCACGAAGCATCGGAAACCATCCATGTGCAACTAACAGCAGGCAAAACTGCCTTTCAGTTTGTAACCTGCTACAGAACACCCTCCCTATTACAGGAACCCCACTTGGCATTCCTGAGAACACTGGAGAATATGAAGGTCTCTCCAAACACTATGTTATTGGGTGACTTCAACTACCCAAACATTGACTAGGAAAACTACTCAAGCCCAAACACCCTCACCCAATGGTTCCTTGAATTTATAAACTCTAACGCAATGGAACAACTGGTCACCACTCCCACAAGAGGGAACAACATATTGGACCTGGTCATCACCAACATGGGGACTCTATGTTCCACACCAGAGGTAAACCCCTCATTGGTAAGATCATACCATAAACAAATTTCCCTAGACATCCATATCCCGTCCCCACCCCCAGCCAAGGAAATCACTGTAAAGAATTTCTCCAAAGCCAACTTTGCACTTCTCAAGACTGAGGTGGAATCCTTCAAAGCCCCTGGGCCAGAGGATAATACAGCCCAATCCATGAGAATCCTTTACAAATGCATTCTATGAGCACCTGCAGGAATGCATGGATCGTGCTATCCCAAATAAAACCAAGACTCACTCCTCCAAAAACAGGAGACCGGTCTGGTGGACCCTGGCCATAAATAAGCTATACAACAGAATGAGGAAGCTACTACATGACAGAGCAAAATCCCAAAAAGGGAAGGCATCTCTGATCAGTATTAGCAAGAAACTTTGATCCCTCATAAAATCATCAAAGGCCAGTTTCGAAAGAAAAATTGCCCTAGACACTAAAGATAATCACAAGGCCTTCTTTAGTTATGTCAGAAACATGGGCAGAAACTCCCAGATATGCTCTGAATTGTTGCATAACGGTACAAAATATACCAAACCTACAGACATAGCCAACATCCTGGCAGACAGATTCAGCACAAACTTCTCCCCCCCCCCCAAAGGAGCAAACGCCTATTCCAACTGAATGTAACCTCCCTGACATCACAGATGCACAGGTAAAAGCTGCCCTCTCCAAAGCAAAAAACACAGCATCTATGGGACCGGACGGTGCCCCAGGCTGTATCTTACATGAGCTCCAAGAAGAACTGAACCCTCACATTAAGTCACTGTTCAGACTTAGCCTTACTACAGGATATGTACCCAAAGAATGGCGTATAGCTACAGTGGTCCCACTCCACAAAGGTGGTGCCACAACGGACCCTGGAAACTATCGCCCCATAAGCCTGACTAGTCTGGTCTGTAAAGCTATGGAGCATATTATCATGGAACTCATAAACAAAGACATTGGGAGCCTCCAGACACTGGACCCTACCCAATTCGGCTTTGTTAAGGGCAGATCTTGCCTCTTAAACCTAGTTGATTTCTTTGAAACAGTTACCAAAGCCATTGATGGGGGCAAGGTAGTCCACACAGCCTACCTGGACCTCGCAAAAGCCTTTGACACAATACCCCACTCGGGCATCATAAATAAGCTTACCAGCTTAAATATCAACCCCTATATCACAAGATGGGTTGCAAACTGGCTCAGTGATAGAACCCACATGGTCAGAATCGCAGGTGCCATGTCCAAATCCAAACCAGTTACAAGTGGCATCCCACAGGGCTCAGTTCTGGGACCTCCCTTGTTCGGTATATACTTCTCTGAGGTTCAGGCTAACACGGGGGGATTATCGCTGACTGCAAACTGGGGGCCATAATCGAATCTCCAGCGGACACAAGCATCCTCCAAAAGGGTCTCACAGAGACGGATGCTTGGTGCCAGAACCACGGCCTCAAGCTAAATGCTGAAAAGTGCATAGTCATCCTCTTTGGGAAAAACAAGGTGCCCACAAATTACCACATAGGTGGTAATCCATTAAGTATGGAAGAAGTAATTAGAGATTTGGGGACCAATGTAGATAGTAATCTCTCCTTTGGTAATCATGTTGCCAAAGTGGTTAGAAAGACCTTCTATATAGCCCACCTTATCACGAAAGTGTTCGCATCTAGATCAAGAGAGGTCATTGTGCCCCTCTACTCGTCACTCATCAGGCCCATAATTGAATACAATGCCCCTTTTGGGATGTACCTTACCCGACACCTGCAGCAACTGGAGAGACTCCAAACGTACCTCACCAAGAGGATCATGGGCTACAAACAGATGTCCTATGCAGCTCGACTAAAGAAACTCCAGCTCTACTCAGTTGCTTACTGCCTACTCAGAGGCGATCTATGCCTGATGTACAAAGCCATGTCAAACCCAGAATTAATGGACATGCTCCACCTCAAAAAATCCAAGTCCCTTAGAGCTACACGCTCCAGGGACCTAAACCTCAGCACAAAAATAAATAGGACATGCTGGAGGGACAGATTCATTTCCCAGAGGCTCCCCTCACTCTGGAATAGAATCCCAATTCATGTTAGACATAGCCCCTCGCTGACCCTCTTCAAGCGAAATTTGGATGCATGGATGGGAAATCGCAAATTCACCCCTGGGATCTCTTCTGTATCCCTGCTAGACAGAGGCACAGTAAACTAATCTTAAAAGGGTACCTTCTGTGACCTACTTTACAGAGGCACAGTAGGTTAATCTAATAGGGAGGCGGAAGCCAAATACACTCTGGCTAGGCTTATAAATGCCCTAGGGCAGATACCCTAGTATCTACGTATGAACCTATGAACCTATGAACAACATGCATTTTCTGAATAATAAGAGGCATAAATCAACAGTATAAAAATATGACAGGAATCCAGAACATTCTGCAAAATCAAGGACAGGTGAAAAGCCACTATAGTACTTGTGTCTACCTTGGATGGGGGGATACTCTGCACACTTACACTGCATAACTGCTCCTTGCCTTGCTTGGACACATCCAGAGTCACTACATGGCGGAGTGGGGTACAACAAGTATGTCACAATTTGAAATGTCTCTGGCTGATGGTGATGGCCCTGACACATTTGTCATACCTCTCAACCTCAGAACAAGAAATCTGGGAAAAGCCATAAACAGAAGTGGGACAAGGGCCCAAAAATAAGGACAATTTTTAAATATTGCTCTTATAAACTAAGAAAGATAACAGAATAGTAGGTCTTGCATTAGTATGACTTTTCTGAAGGGTATGAAATCTGAAACTCTGTCTGTCATTATTTTCTAACTTCAGTCTTTAATGATTTGCCACTAATTTGCTAGAAAACCACAATTTTATGAAAAATGGACCAAACATATGATATGAAAATCTATACACACTACACACTCACATAAACAAAAACTAGACGTAGCTAAAGGAATATATGCCTTTCTAAAGAATCAATCATAGGCAATAAACTAAACATTAACAGTTTTAGGATGCCATGGGTTCCAGGTTTGTGTTTAACCTATACTCGTAAGGACTGTTTGTATTAGTTCTATCTTTTTAGATGCATTTTCCTGGTTGCAGTTTTTATGCACAAACCTTTAGGTTTATAGATTAATACTACAGTAACTGCCCTTGTGGGCCATTTTAAGCCTAGCCAATTACTGTATGTGAAAATCAAACCTTGTACTTTGTGTCTATAACATAGAAACCCTAACCATTCTGCCAGCCTCCCAACCCTGTATATCTTCTCCCCAGACATTCTGTAGTTTGACTTGGGAAAACCTTTATTACTATTATATCTAACACAGCCACTTTTCCTTTTTTCTTTCTTTTTTTGTTAAGTGTGAATTATATTCAGTTGTTAAATAACATCTTTATCTATCTGTTGCAGTACATTACAAATTGTATTACCTTATGGAGCTTTTCTCCCCACTATATGCTGAAAAGGAGCTATCCACCCCATCAAGTTATCCTGATTATCAAACGGAAATAGATACATGGACACAATTAATAAAATCCTCATCTTTTTCTATGGCAACTCTTCCAGTATACCTAGCTCTTAACCTTTTTGCTCAAGAATCAGGGACAAAGTTAATGCAATGTGACTGACAAATGCCCAAAATCAAAGATAATTTTTAGGTATAATATGTTACCATAATGCTTATAAAAGTTAATAGAACAACAGGTTTTGCATCTACATGCATTTTCTGAATAATAAGCATTATGAAACTCTAAGGTTTGGCACTTTTGGCATCTACATGCATTTTCTGAATAATAAGCATTATGAAACTCTAATGTTTGGCACTATTGACAGAACCCACCATTAACTGGGAAAACTACTCATGTACCAACTCCTTCACTCAACGCTTTCTGGAATTCATAAATTCCAATGCCCTGGATCAACTGATCCACACCCCTACCAGGGGCAACAATATCCCAGACCAAGTCATTAGCAACATGAGTGACCAGTGTTCCACACCTGAAGTCAACTCCTTGTTGGTCAGATCCGACCATAAGCTAATCACCCTAGATATCCACATCTCGTCCCCACCCCTCATTAAGGTAATCACGGTAAAAACATTTCTCCAAAGCCAACTTCATGCTTCTTAAGATAGAAGAGGCGAACTTCATGACACCCATTCAGAGGGACAATACAGTTACAACTGCTGAATCCTACACAAGTGCACTCTATAAGCACTTACACAAGTGCATGGATCGTGCTATCCCAAACAGAACCATGACGCTATCCTCCAAAAAAAGGAAGCCAATCTGGTGGTCCCCTGTCATCAACAAACTCTACAACAGAATGAAGAAACTGTTGCAAAAGAGAGTAAAATCCCATAAGTGGAGGAGTTCCCTGGTCAGCCTCAGTAAGAAGCTGAGATCACTTATAAGATCCTCCAAAGCTAGCTACAAAAAGAAAATTGCCACTCATTCTAGGGACAACCACAAAGCATTATATAGCTATGTCAAGAATCTCAATGGCAACACCCAGATCTGCTCTGAGTTACAGCACAATGGCATGTAAATTACAGAACCAACTGATATTGCCAACATCCTGGCAGATAGGTTCAGTGCCAACGTTACACCCCCCTCACCCCCTAAAGGGCCCATATCTATACAGGAAGAATGCAGAGTCCCTGTAATCGCAACTATGCAGTTAAAAGCTGCACTCTCTAAAGCCAAAAACACAGCATCCATGGGACTGGACAAAATCCCAGGCTGCATTTTACACGAACGTCAGAACGAACTGGCTCCCCACCTAAGCACCATGTTCAATCATAGTCTCACATCAGGCTTTGTGCCCACTGAATGGCACAGCAACAGTTATCCCACTCCACAAAGGAGGAGCCACCACTCATCCCGGGAACTATCACCCTATTAGCCTGACGAGCCTGGTCTGTAAGGCCATGGAACGTATCAACATGAAACTCATAAACAAAGACACTGGTAACCTCCAAACTCTGGACCCCACCCAGTTTGGGTTTGTGACAGGGAGATCATGCCTCCTGAACCTGAATGTCTTCTTTGAGGCAGTCACCAAAGCTGTAGATGAGGGTAAGGTGGTTCACACAGCCTATCTTGACCTCACCATGGCTTTCAACACCATCCCCCATTCTGGAATTATAGCTAAACTCACTAAACTAGGTATAAATCCCTATGTCACAAGATGGGTTGCCAATTGGCTCACTGATAGAACCCACACTGTAAAAGTTGCAGACTCCAAATCTGACTTCAAACCAGTGACAAGTGGAGTACTACAGGGTTCAGTCCTGGGACCTCTCCTGTTTGGTATCTACTTCTCTGAAATACAGGCGGACACAGAAGGCCTTTGGCTAATGAAGTTTGCAGATGACTGCAAACTAGGAGCCATAGTTGAGTCCCCAAATGATGTGGACATCCTACAGAAGGGCCTCACTGAGACAGATGTCTGGTGTCAGAGCCATGGCCTAAAGCTCAATGCCAAAAAGTGCATGGTCATCCCCTTTGTTAAAACTCTGTACTCATGAACTACCACATAGGCGGCAGTTTATGTAACGCTGAATGTGTGATAAGAGACTTGGGGACCCAGGTGGACAGTAGTCTCTCCTTTGATAATCACATCACCACAGTAGTCAGGAAATCCTTCTATGTGGCACACCTAATCACAAAAGGGTTCTCATCTAGGAAAAAAGAGGTCACTGTTCCCCTCTACTCAACACTCATTAGACCCATTATAAAGTACAACGCCCCTTTTGGGATATACCTCACAAGACATCTGTAGCAGCTGGAAAGGCCACAGAAGTACCTCACAAAGAGGATTACTGACCTCAAACAGATGCCCTATATTGACCATCTCAAAAAACTCCAACTCCATAGCATATCGCCTACGCTGAAGTGATCTCTGCCTATCATATAAAGCTATATTAAACCCAGAGCTGTTGGACATGCTACACCCAAAGAAATCCCAATCCTTCTGAGCTACATGCTCTAGGGACCTAAACCTTGTCACCACAATAAACATGACATGCTGGAGGGATAGATTCCTGTCCCAGAGACTTCCCATACTCTGGAACAAGCTACCCATCTATGTCAAGCAAAGTTCCTCATTCGTACTCTTCAAGAAAAATCTTGATAAGTGAATAGGAAATAGGAAATATACCCCAGGGATCACTTTGGTGGCTCTGCTCAACAGGGCACAGAAAAATAACTTTCTTGGGTGGCGTAAGCCAGGGAACCTTGTTAGCTAGGCTTACTTAGGCCCTTGGGCCGATAGCCTAGTACCTACGTATGAACCTATGGCAATTCTCAGTGATTTACTAGAACTTCAAACATTTTATATGGTGCAGGGTAAAAATATGAGAAAAAATCAGGGATGTTCTATAGAACCAGGCACACCTGAATAGTATGCCAGCATTCAAACATGAAATGTTCTGTTCTCAACATGTTCAACTCATTTAACATCACTTTATTTTGAAAACACTTGAATAATAAGTTAGAACTCATGGAGATCACATCTTCTGCCTCTCACAAATAATTGTGTATTTCTAGTGCAAAAAATTATTTACCTGGTATTAATAAAACCATCCTACTATGATGTTTCATATATGGACATCCAACAGATTTGAGGTATGTTATCATTTTTCCTATATAGGTTTCTAGCAAGTGTTCTGCCAGTGTGGTTAGACTATGGTTACTTTCTACCCATCTTTTCACAAGACAGTCCCTATATGGGCAGTTGTACCCAAAGGAAAAAAAAAACATGAAAACTGTCAAATGTCTTGCAATTGTGGAATAGACATTCTTTAAACTTTCTCTAATTGTTACCAAAAGTTATAATTCTATATTTCAAAAAAACAATATGATCTGAAAGTATGCAAACACATAGAGGTCTATAACGTTAACCTATATTTGGGCAACAAAGTAAAACCCATTTGTTTACACTAATTGCATGACTTGCCTTGCAAAATCTCAATTTAGATATCTGAAAAGGGGCAACCCTTGGTTAATCTAAGTGACCTATGATGGCCAGCCTTCTTTTTCCTCAGTTATGGGGAACACAGGAGTCTTTTCCACTTTGCTACATTCACACTTATTAACAACTGTTGAGTATGACTCTGAGAAATTTTACAACTAAGAAAAAATTCCAGCAAGGCAGATAAATGGTTCACCAAATAGTGCTGTAAAATACATCATTACTACAAAGACAGTCAAATAAATGAAAATAAACTGATGAACCAACCCAGGGCAGGACAAGCACATCAAAGTTCAATCCAGAAATAATCCAAAAAAATAAGTACAAAACGTTCTTTATTTTGTGAGCAGTTTTACAACTGCTTCATCAGACACTATTCTGTTGGTACAAAGACTTTTTAAAAGAACTTCACCCAATAAACATTCTATAACAATTAGCCAATTAATAAATGGCATCATTAACTCTTTTTCTAAAAGCAAAACCTACCTCAAGAAACAGTGATTCCACTTAATATATATACATACACAGCGGAAATAGTATACTGAACCTGGAGTGCTATAAAATTGTAACAAGTAATATATGAATAAAAAGTATAAAATGTATCACTATCTAATGAGACAAGTAACCCTGAATACAGAACCTGCTGTGTATGACAAAATTGTAACAACTTATACTAAAATAGAATATATAAAATGTATCACTATCTAATGATGCAAAGCAGCCTTAAATGCAAGACTTGCTGTGCATGAATAGAGCTAAAAACTGTGCAGTATAGCATAAGAAAAAAAGTACATTATTTATGGCATAAAGTTAATTACATTCTACCTCACTACTATACTACAAACCAATAATTCCTCTTAATATACTTACTTTATAAGCACAGTGGAAGCTACATACTAAAGCTGTCTCATTAGACAGTGATTCAACTTTGATGTGCTTGTCCTGCCCTGGGTTGGTTCATCAGTTTTTTTTTTTTCGTTTATTTGACTGTCAATTTTACAACTAGCTTTAAGCATTTAAGGATTATAACACATTCTGCTTGACACTTTCCCTTGGATTACTTCCTTTTTACTCTTATTCTTATTGGAGGTTTTTTTTGAAACTTTGGCAGCTGTAGTCAGCTCCTTGTTATTCTTGTATACATAAGTGCCAATGTTTCCTTTCATGTTTTACAGTGAAGTCTGAAACAAAAACATCTGTTCAGAATTTTTGCAGTTTTCCAACCTCCTAATTTGTGCTGGTCTAGTACCCATCCTTTTTCAGTCATATGTTCCTTCTTATAACTGTACCTTTACTAACTTCTTCATTATATATTATACTAGTTGCCTCTCAGGCACCACTTATGTAGTCTCATTTAACATATTGTATCAAATTTAAAATGTCCTAATTGCCAAGCTGGCTTATCTAGGACTCTTCATCAAAGATACATCTTGCTTGGCTGTTTAATTTATTGAAATAATCACACACTGTGTGATTTTTACTTTTTTAGTAAGTCATAGCGATAATGCAGAACACTGGACTTAACCAGTGTTTTTGCGTAGCTCTTAGAATGTTACAGCAGTTGCGTAACACATCTAAGAGCTGCTTCATATCTTCTCAGATACAGGCATCATACAGCTCTGAGCTCTCAACTTCTTTGCTCAATAAACAGTGACAAATGTGTTGGTTGCACACACACACACACACACACACTACTCCCCTTCTCAGTGCACTTTGTGAAAACTAAATCTAGTTACGTTCAATCAGTTTTTTTTCAGAAATTTAGTTTAATCCAATCTAAACGATATGGACAAGGAGTCAGACACCTACCTCAATTTAAATTTAAAAATAAATGAGTGACTGCCCGTCTCTGTCAGTGTCTGCACAACATGAACTAAAGTTAGGAATCAACTCTTTTCATTTCTTTTCTGAGTCTGAGAAGAGAACTCTCCATAAAGCAACTACAAGCCTAAAAGCAAACAAACAAGTTGTTTCAGCAACGGTACTACTGATAGCAACCAAAGTACTGTGCCACTACTGATTGTTTCTTGCTCTCTTTTTCAGGAAGAGAGGAAGAACCAATCAGTAGCCATCCAGCCGTCCATGTCACGTAAGTGACTGTGGATGTGGAAGTCCAATCCCCTTCCACTTTTCTGTGCAGTTAAACTGCATAGACTTCTGGGCATCACACTGATGCCTTCTTTCCTTAATCTGAACTGCTTCAGTTTGAGTTCCGGGACTTTGCGAGTCAGTCGGACTCGCTTAGAGCACTGCAGCCAGCCAGTACATTTGAGTTTAAATAATTAATTTATTATATTTTATTTTTAAAAATGTTCTTTTCTTTTTTTTTTTAGAGGGGGGGGGGGGGGGCTGCAGTCCAATGGCACGAGCTGCCACTGGGTTTATGGATGATACTGTGGGCAATGGTTAGTTGGCTGAGAGATAACAGGTTGGGCAGTTCAATCCAGTTAAGTTGGTGAAGTGCAGAACAATGATGAGATGTATGGGGTTGGTTTATGGAAAACTTGGCTATTTTGTTATAGCAGTTCTGTAGGTTATTCAAATCAGACTTGTGCAGTTTGGTAAATATTTGGGAGCAATAAAGGAGGGTGGATAGTAGGTGGGATATGGCTGTGTATAGTCTGGCATTGATGGTTAAGTATGGTTTGGCCCTATAAAGTAAGCCAAGTTTGATATGGATTTTTTCAATTGTAAGTGATAAATGTTTGTCAAATTTTAGGCAGTCATCTATTGTTACACTTAGAAGCTTAGTCTGACTGACTGGTTCAATTTTATTACCATTAGAGGAGTAGATGGTGAGAGGGGGGTTGGTTATTTTTAACTTTTTTATTACAGAAGACCATTAGCTTAGTTTTGTTTGGGTTGAGTATGAGATAATGGTCAGTGAGGTTGTTTTCTATGTCTTGGAGATTTTTTTGTTTCTTCTTGTAGTTCCTGAGGTGAGGGGGCAGATCAGATAAGAGAGGCATCACTAGTGTATTGAATGATAGAGGCTAGTTGAGTGGCGGTACTAAGGTTATTGGTAAATATTATGAGGAGGAGATGTCAGAGGGTGGAGCCTTGAGGGACTCCAACAGAGATGGGTAGTAGGTGGGAAGTTTGTTTTCCCATTTTGTAGACTGCTTTCAATTAGAAAGATAGCTGTGAAACCAAGTCAGGGATATTGTACTAAGATTATATGTTGCTAGTTTGTTGTTTGGTGGGATAATGTATCGAAAGCTTTGGACATATCAAGGAAAATTGATGAGACAAGTTGGCCTTTATTTTTGAGGAGGTTTACAGTGTTAGTGAAACTTATTAGTGTGGTATTAGTACTATGTTTAGGTCTGAAGCTATGTTGAGAATTGGATAAGAGGTTTTTCTTAAGGAAATGGTCATGGAATTGTTGATGAATGCATTTTTCTAAGATTTTGGCTAGGTGGGAGAGAATGGCAATGGGTAGATAGTTTGAGAAGTCTTTAGAGGGGCCACCTTTATGTAGAGGGATGATATGAGATGTTTTCCAGAGGAGAGGTACATATTGTTCAGAGATGGAATAGTTGATTAGTATAGATATAGGATAGGAGATGGAAGTAGCAGCTAGTTTTAGAAATTCACTGGAGAGTTGATCGTCTGCAAGAGTACAGAGTTTTAGTTTGGTAAGGAGCTTTTTATGTAACTAGTTTGCATGGGTTGTTAGGGTTATCTATAGTAGCAGTGGGTACTATTAGGCATGAGTGAGAATTATTGTGTAAGAGGGAGATTACTGCATTGATAAAGTGAGTACTGAATTGTGATGCTATACACTCAGCGGTTCTTTTGGTAGAAGGTATTGGGGTTGAAGGTTTTCCAAGGTTTAGGAGATAATTAATTCTTTGTCAAAATGTTTGGGGGTTGTTCTGGTGATTTTGTTGGCATGTTTGGAAGTATGATTTTTTTGTCATTGTTGATTGGTTTCTTGCCTTGATTTCTTAGTTGTTGATATGAGGTGAGGTTATCTATGTTTTTGGTACTTTGGTAAAGTGACCAGACCCTGTCCCTTTGTTTAATTAGTAGTTTAGTGTATTTTGATAGCCAAGGTAGTTATTTGATTTTGGTGTGAACCTTCCTTATGGGAGCTAGGTTATTTAATATCTTGAGGAATTTATTGTTAAAGTATTGTACAGCAAGGGGCTTATTTGTTAGTATCCAGTCTTGTCCTCCTCTTCTTCTTTTGGCTGCTCCAGTTAGGGGTTGCCACAGCGTTTCATCTGTTTCCATTTCTTCCTGTCCTCTGCATCTTGCTCTGTCACACCAACCACCTGCATGTCCTCTCTCACCACATCCATAAACCTTATCTCAGGCCTTCCTCTTTTCCTGTTGCCTGGCATCTTCATCCTTAACATCTTTTTTCCAATATACTCTGCATCCCTCCTCAGCACATGTCCAAACCAACATAATCTTGCCTCTCTGGCTTTGTCTCCAAACCTTCCAACCCAGACTGACCCTCTAATTTACTTATTCCTAATCCTGTCCACCCTCGTCACACCCAGTGCAAATCTTAACATCTTTAACTCTGCCACGTCCAGCTCTGACTCCTGCCTTTTTGCCAGTGCCACTGTCTCCAACCCATATAACATAGCTGGTCTCCCTACCCTCTTGTAGACCTTCCCTTTCACTCTTACTGGTACTCGTCTGTCACAAATCGCTCCTGACACTCTTCTCCACCCACTCCATCCTGCCTGTATTCTCTTCTTCACCTCTCTTCCACACTCACCATTACTCTGAACTGTTGATCCCAAGTATTTAAACGTGTCCACCTTTGCCACCTCTACTCCCTGCATCCTTACCATTCCTCTATCCTCCCTCTTGTTCACACACACATATTCTGTCTTTGTCCTGCTGACCTTCATTCCTCTTCTCTCTAGAGCATACCTCCACCTCTCCAAGGTCTCCTCCACCTGTTCCCTACTCTCACTACAGACCACAATGTCATCTGCAAACATTACAGTCCATGGGGACTCCTGTCTGATCTCGTCTGTCAACCTGTCCATCACCATTGCAAATAAGAAAGGGCTCAGAGCAGATCCTTGATGTAATCCCACCTCCACCTTAAATGCATCCATCACTCCCACCATAGACCTCACCGCTGTCACACTACCCTCGTACATATCCTGTACCACTCTTACATACTTTTCGGACACTCCTGACTTCCTCATACAATACCACAACTCCTCCCTAGGCACCCTGTCATATGCTTTCTCTAAGTCCTCAAAGACACAATGCATTTCCTTCTGACCTTCTCTGTACTTCTCCATCAACACTCTCAGGGCAAACATCGCATCTGTAGTACTCTTTCCTGGCATGAAACCTGATCACTAAGCATCACCCCCATTCTTAACCTAGCTTCCACTACTCTTTCCCATAACTTCATGCTGTGACTGATCAATTTAATCCCTCTGTAGTTACTACAGCTCTGCACATCACTCTTATTCTTAAAAATCGGTACCAAAGCTCTTTTTCTCCATTCCTCGGGAATCCTCTCACTTTCCAAGATTTCATTAAACAATCTAGTTAAAAACTCTACTGCCATTTCACCTAAACACCTCCATGCTTCCACAGGTATGTCATCTGGACCAACAGCCTTTCCATTCTTCATCCTCTTCATAGCTATCCTTACTTCATCCTTGCTAATCCACTGCACTTCATGATTCACTATCCGCACATCATCCGACCTTCTCTCCCTCTCATTCTCTTCATTCATCATCCCCTCAAAGTACTCTTTCCAGCCCTACTCAACACCGCCTCCTCACTTGTGGTACATTTCCCTCATTATCCTTTATCACCTTACCTGCACATCTTTACTATTTCCGTTTTCCTGTCCCAGCCAATCAGTACAGGTCCTTTCTCCCTCCTTAGTGTCCAACTTTTCATACAACTCTTCATACGCCTTATCCTTAGCCTTCACCACCTCTCTTTTATATGCACCTCATCTTCTTATACTCCTGTCTTTCTTCATCTCTCTGACAATCCCACTTCTTCTTCACCAACCTCTTTCTCTGTATACTCTCCTGTGCTTCGCTTAAAACCCAGCTTTGGCCGGCTAAGACTTACATATTCCAACTGGACAGAGAATTTAAGTACCTTTATCTGCTCTTTTTTTTTAAAAAATACAGTATTTAAATTGATTTTAACTGTGTGGAAGGAATATTAGCTGAACTGGAAGTTAGTCAGTGTTTGCTGAATTTTGTTATTTGCTAGTAATTACAGGTGTGGGGGTAGTCACATTCTTTGATTTCCTGTCCTTGCCTATTTAAGTGGTACAGTGTGAAATATTTTCTGCTTAAAAACCTCAGCTTTGGCCGCTAAGAACTTGCTATATTCAACTGGACGTATAAGAGAATTTAAGTACCTTTATCTGCTCTTTTTTCAAAAAATACAGTATTTAAATTGATTTTAACTGTGTGGAAGGAATATTAGCTGAACTGGAAGTTAGTCAGTGTTTGCTGAATTTTGTTATTTGCTAGTAATTACAGGTGTGGGGGTAGTCACATTCTTTGATTTCCTGTCCTTGCCTATTTAAGTGGTACAGTGTGAAATATTTTCTGCTTAAAAACCTCAGCTCAGCTTTGGCTAAGAACTTGCGATATTCAACTGGACGTATAAGAGAATTTAAGTACCTTTATCTACTCTTTTTTTTTACAAAATACAGTATTTAAATTGATTTTAACTGTGTGGAAGGAATATTAGCTGAACTGGAAGTTAGTCAGTGTTTGCTGAATTTTGTTATTTGCTAGTAATTACAGGTGTGGGGGTAGTCACATTCTTTGATTTCCTGTCCTTGCCTATTTAAGTGGTACAGTGTGAAATATTTTCTGCTTAAAAACCTCAGCTTTGGCCGGCTAAGAACTTGCTATATTCAACTGGACGTATAAGAGAATTTAAGTACCTTTATCTGCTCTTTTTTTCAAAAAAATACAGTATTTAAATTGATTTTAACTGTGTGGAAGGAATATTAGCTGAACTGGAAGTTAGTCAGTGTTTGCTGAATTTTGTTATTTGCTAGTAATTACAGGTGTGGGGGTAGTCACATTCTTTGATTTCCTGTCCTTGCCTATTTAAGTGGTACAGTGTGAAATATTTTCTGCTTAAAAACCTCAGCTTTGGCCGGCTAAGAACTTGCTATATTCAACTGGACGTATAAGAGAATTTAAGTACCTTTATCTGCTCTTTTTTTTCAAAAAATACAGTATTTAAATTGATTTTAACTGTGTGGAAGGAATATTAGCTGAACTGGAAGTTAGTCAGTGTTTGCTGAATTTTGTTATTTGCTAGTAATTACAGGTGTGGGGTAGTCACATTCTTTGATTTCCTGTCCTTGCCTATTTAAGTGGTACAGTGTGAAATATTTTCTGCTTAAAACCTCAGCTTTGGCCGGCTAAGAACTTGCTATATTCAACTGGACGTATAAGAGAATTTAAGTACCTTTATCTGCTCTTTTTTTCAAAAAATACAGTATTTAAATTGATTTTAACTGTGTGGAAGGAATATTAGCTGAACTGGAAGTTAGTCAGTGTTTGCTGAATTTTGTTATTTGCTAGTAATTACAGGTGTGGGGGTAGTCACATTCTTTGATTTCCTGTCCTTGCCTATTTAAGTGGTACAGTGTGAAATATTTTCTGCTTAAAAACCTCAGCTTTGGCCGGCTAAGAACTTGCTATATTCAACTGGACGTATAAGAGAATTTAAGTACCTTTATCTGCTCTTTTTTTCAAAAAAATACAGTATTTAAATTGATTTTAACTGTGTGGAAGGAATATTAGCTGAACTGGAAGTTAGTCAGTGTTTGCTGAATTTTGTTATTTGCTAGTAATTACAGGTGTGGGGGTAGTCACATTCTTTGATTTCCTGTCCTTGCCTATTTAAGTGGTACAGTGTGAAATATTTTCTGCTTAAAACCTCAGCTTTGGCCGGCTAAGAACTTGCTATATTCAACTGGACGTATAAGAGAATTTAAGTACCTTTATCTGCTCTTTTTTTTCAAAAAATACAGTATTTAAATTGATTTTAACTGTGTGGAAGGAATATTAGCTGAACTGGAAGTTAGTCAGTGTTTGCTGAATTTTGTTATTTGCTAGTAATTACAGGTGTGGGGTAGTCACATTCTTTGATTTCCTGTCCTTGCCTATTTAAGTGGTACAGTGTGAAATATTTTCTGCTTAAAAACCTCAGCTTTGGCCGGCTAAGAACTTGCTATATTCAACTGGACGTATAAGAGAATTTAAGTACCTTTATCTGCTCTTTTTTTTCAAAAAAATACAGTATTTAAATTGATTTTAACTGTGTGGAAGGAATATTAGCTGAACTGGAAGTTAGTCAGTGTTTGCTGAATTTTGTTATTTGCTAGTAATTACAGGTGTGGGGTAGTCACATTCTTTGATTTCCTGTCCTTGCCTATTTAAGTGGTACAGTGTGAAATATTTTCTGCTTAAAACCTCAGCTTTGGCCGGCTAAGAACTTGCTATATTCAACTGGACGTATAAGAGAATTTAAGTACCTTTATCTGCTCTTTTTTTTCAAAAAATACAGTATTTAAATTGATTTTAACTGTGTGGAAGGAATATTAGCTGAACTGGAAGTTAGTCAGTGTTTGCTGAATTTTGTTATTTGCTAGTAATTACAGGTGTGGGGGTAGTCACATTCTTTGATTTCCTGTCCTTGCCTATTTAAGTGGTACAGTGTGAAATATTTTCTGCTTAAAACCTCAGCTTTGGCCGGCTAAGAACTTGCTATATTCAACTGGACGTATAAGAGAATTTAAGTACCTTTATCTGCTCTTTTTTTTCAAAAAATACAGTATTTAAATTGATTTTAACTGTGTGGAAGGAATATTAGCTGAACTGGAAGTTAGTCAGTGTTTGCTGAATTTTGTTATTTGCTAGTAATTACAGGTGTGGGGTAGTCACATTCTTTGATTTCCTGTCCTTGCCTATTTAAGTGGTACAGTGTGAAATATTTTCTGCTTAAAAACCTCAGCTTTGGCCGGCTAAGAACTTGCTATATTCAACTGGACGTATAAGAGAATTTAAGTACCTTTATCTGCTCTTTTTTTCAAAAAAATACAGTATTTAAATTGATTTTAACTGTGTGGAAGGAATATTAGCTGAACTGGAAGTTAGTCAGTGTTTGCTGAATTTTGTTATTTGCTAGTAATTACAGGTGTGGGGGTAGTCACATTCTTTGATTTCCTGTCCTTGCCTATTTAAGTGGTACAGTGTGAAATATTTTCTGCTTAAAAACCTCAGCTTTGGCCGGCTAAGAACTTGCTATATTCAACTGGACGTATAAGAGAATTTAAGTACCTTTATCTGCTCTTTTTTTTCAAAAAATACAGTATTTAAATTGATTTTAACTGTGTGGAAGGAATATTAGCTGAACTGGAAGTTAGTCAGTGTTTGCTGAATTTTGTTATTTGCTAGTAATTACAGGTGTGGGGTAGTCACATTCTTTGATTTCCTGTCCTTGCCTATTTAAGTGGTACAGTGTGAAATATTTTCTGCTTAAAAACCTCAGCTTTGGCCGGCTAAGAACTTGCTATATTCAACTGGACGTATAAGAGAATTTAAGTACCTTTATCTGCTCTTTTTTTCAAAAAATACAGTATTTAAATTGATTTTAACTGTGTGGAAGGAATATTAGCTGAACTGGAAGTTAGTCAGTGTTTGCTGAATTTTGTTATTTGCTAGTAATTACAGGTGTGGGGTAGTCACATTCTTTGATTTCCTGTCCTTGCCTATTTAAGTGGTACAGTGTGAAATATTTTCTGCTTAAAAACCTCAGCTTTGGCCGGCTAAGAACTTGCTATATTCAACTGGACGTATAAGAGAATTTAAGTACCTTTATCTGCTCTTTTTTTCAAAAAATACAGTATTTAAATTGATTTTAACTGTGTGGAAGGAATATTAGCTGAACTGGAAGTTAGTCAGTGTTTGCTGAATTTTGTTATTTGCTAGTAATTACAGGTGTGGGGTAGTCACATTCTTTGATTTCCTGTCCTTGCCTATTTAAGTGGTACAGTGTGAAATATTTTCTGCTTAAAAACCTCAGCTTTGGCCGGCTAAGAACTTGCTATATTCAACTGGACGTATAAGAGAATTTAAGTACCTTTATCTGCTCTTTTTTTCAAAAAATACAGTATTTAAATTGATTTTAACTGTGTGGAAGGAATATTAGCTGAACTGGAAGTTAGTCAGTGTTTGCTGAATTTTGTTATTTGCTAGTAATTACAGGTGTGGGGGTAGTCACATTCTTTGATTTCCTGTCCTTGCCTATTTAAGTGGTACAGTGTGAAATATTTTCTGCTTAAAAACCTCAGCTTTGGCCGGCTAAGAACTTGCTATATTCAACTGGACGTATAAGAGAATTTAAGTACCTTTATCTGCTCTTTTTTTCAAAAAATACAGTATTTAAATTGATTTTAACTGTGTGGAAGGAATATTAGCTGAACTGGAAGTTAGTCAGTGTTTGCTGAATTTTGTTATTTGCTAGTAATTACAGGTGTGGGGTAGTCACATTCTTTGATTTCCTGTCCTTGCCTATTTAAGTGGTACAGTGTGAAATATTTTCTGCTTAAAACCTCAGCTTTGGCCGGCTAAGAACTTGCTATATTCAACTGGACGTATAAGAGAATTTAAGTACCTTTATCTGCTCTTTTTTTTCAAAAAATACAGTATTTAAATTGATTTTAACTGTGTGGAAGGAATATTAGCTGAACTGGAAGTTAGTCAGTGTTTGCTGAATTTTGTTATTTGCTAGTAATTACAGGTGTGGGGTAGTCACATTCTTTGATTTCCTGTCCTTGCCTATTTAAGTGGTACAGTGTGAAATATTTTCTGCTTAAAAACCTCAGCTTTGGCCGGCTAAGAACTTGCTATATTCAACTGGACGTATAAGAGAATTTAAGTACCTTTATCTGCTCTTTTTTTCAAAAAATACAGTATTTAAATTGATTTTAACTGTGTGGAAGGAATATTAGCTGAACTGGAAGTTAGTCAGTGTTTGCTGAATTTTGTTATTTGCTAGTAATTACAGGTGTGGGGGTAGTCACATTCTTTGATTTCCTGTCCTTGCCTATTTAAGTGGTACAGTGTGAAATATTTTCTGCTTAAAACCTCAGCTTTGGCCGGCTAAGAACTTGCTATATTCAACTGGACGTATAAGAGAATTTAAGTACCTTTATCTGCTCTTTTTTTTTCAAAAAATACAGTATTTAAATTGATTTTAACTGTGTGGAAGGAATATTAGCTGAACTGGAAGTTAGTCAGTGTTTGCTGAATTTTGTTATTTGCTAGTAATTACAGGTGTGGGGGTAGTCACATTCTTTGATTTCCTGTCCTTGCCTATTTAAGTGGTACAGTGTGAAATATTTTCTGCTTAAAACCTCAGCTTTGGCCGGCTAAGAACTTGCTATATTCAACTGGACGTATAAGAGAATTTAAGTACCTTTATCTGCTCTTTTTTTCAAAAAAATACAGTATTTAAATTGATTTTAACTGTGTGGAAGGAATATTAGCTGAACTGGAAGTTAGTCAGTGTTTGCTGAATTTTGTTATTTGCTAGTAATTACAGGTGTGGGGTAGTCACATTCTTTGATTTCCTGTCCTTGCCTATTTAAGTGGTACAGTGTGAAATATTTTCTGCTTAAAACCTCAGCTTTGGCCGGCTAAGAACTTGCTATATTCAACTGGACGTATAAGAGAATTTAAGTACCTTTATCTGCTCTTTTTTTTCAAAAAATACAGTATTTAAATTGATTTTAACTGTGTGGAAGGAATATTAGCTGAACTGGAAGTTAGTCAGTGTTTGCTGAATTTTGTTATTTGCTAGTAATTACAGGTGTGGGGGTAGTCACATTCTTTGATTTCCTGTCCTTGCCTATTTAAGTGGTACAGTGTGAAATATTTTCTGCTTAAAAACCTCAGCTTTGGCCGGCTAAGAACTTGCTATATTCAACTGGACGTATAAGAGAATTTAAGTACCTTTATCTGCTCTTTTTTTCAAAAAATACAGTATTTAAATTGATTTTAACTGTGTGGAAGGAATATTAGCTGAACTGGAAGTTAGTCAGTGTTTGCTGAATTTTGTTATTTGCTAGTAATTACAGGTGTGGGGTAGTCACATTCTTTGATTTCCTGTCCTTGCCTATTTAAGTGGTACAGTGTGAAATATTTTCTGCTTAAAAACCTCAGCTTTGGCCGGCTAAGAACTTGCTATATTCAACTGGACGTATAAGAGAATTTAAGTACCTTTATCTGCTCTTTTTTTTCAAAAAATACAGTATTTAAATTGATTTTAACTGTGTGGAAGGAATATTAGCTGAACTGGAAGTTAGTCAGTGTTTGCTGAATTTTGTTATTTGCTAGTAATTACAGGTGTGGGGTAGTCACATTCTTTGATTTCCTGTCCTTGCCTATTTAAGTGGTACAGTGTGAAATATTTTCTGCTTAAAAACCTCAGCTTTGGCCGGCTAAGAACTTGCTATATTCAACTGGACGTATAAGAGAATTTAAGTACCTTTATCTGCTCTTTTTTTCAAAAAAATACAGTATTTAAATTGATTTTAACTGTGTGGAAGGAATATTAGCTGAACTGGAAGTTAGTCAGTGTTTGCTGAATTTTGTTATTTGCTAGTAATTACAGGTGTGGGGTAGTCACATTCTTTGATTTCCTGTCCTTGCCTATTTAAGTGGTACAGTGTGAAATATTTTCTGCTTAAAAGCTTTGCCCGGCTAAGAACTTGCTATATTCAACTGGACGTATAAGAGAATTTAAGTACCTTTATCTGCTCTTTTTTTTCAAAAAATACAGTATTTAAATTGATTTTAACTGTGTGGAAGGAATATTAGCTGAACTGGAAGTTAGTCAGTGTTGGCTGAATTTTGTTATTTGCTAGTAATTACAGGTGAGGGGTAGTCACATTCTTTGATTTCCGGTCCTTGCCTATTTAAGTGGCACAGTGTGAAATATTTTCTGCTTAAAAACCTCAGCTTTGGCCGGCTAAGAACTTGCTATATTCAACTGGACGTATAAGAGAATTTAAGTACCTTTATCTGCTCTTTTTTTTCAAAAAATACAGTATTTAAATTGATTTTAACTGTGTGGAAGGAATATTAGCTGAACTGGAAGTTAGTCAGTGTTTGCTGAATTTTGTTATTTGCTAGTAATTACAGGTGTGGGGTAGTCACATTCTTTGATTTCCTGTCCTTGCCTATTTAAGTGGTACAGTGTGAAATATTTTCTGCTTAAAAACCTCAGCTTTGGCCGGCTAAGAACTTGCTATATTCAACTGGACGTATAAGAGAATTTAAGTACCTTTATCTGCTCTTTTTTTCAAAAAATACAGTATTTAAATTGATTTTAACTGTGTGGAAGGAATATTAGCTGAACTGGAAGTTAGTCAGTGTTTGCTGAATTTTGTTATTTGCTAGTAATTACAGGTGTGGGGTAGTCACATTCTTTGATTTCCTGTCCTTGCCTATTTAAGTGGTACAGTGTGAAATATTTTCTGCTTAAAACCTCAGCTTTGGCCGGCTAAGAACTTGCTATATTCAACTGGACGTATAAGAGAATTTAAGTACCTTTATCTGCTCGTTTTTTCAAAAAATACAGTATTTAAATTGATTTTAACTGTGTGGAAGGAATATTAGCTGAACTGGAAGTTAGTCAGTGTTTGCTGAATTTTGTTATTTGCTAGTAATTACAGGTGTGGGGTAGTCACATTCTTTGATTTCCTGTCCTTGCCTATTTAAGTGGTACAGTGTGAAATATTTTCTGCTTAAAACCTCAGCTTTGGCCGGCTAAGAACTTGCTATATTCAACTGGACGTATAAGAGAATTTAAGTACCTTTATCTGCTCTTTTTTTCAAAAAATACAGTATTTAAATTGATTTTAACTGTGTGGAAGGAATATTAGCTGAACTGGAAGTTAGTCAGTGTTTGCTGAATTTTGTTATTTGCTAGTAATTACAGGTGTGGGGTAGTCACATTCTTTGATTTCCTGTCCTTGCCTATTTAAGTGGTACAGTGTGAAATATTTTCTGCTTAAAAACCTCAGCTTTGGCCGGCTAAGAACTTGCTATATTCAACTGGACGTATAAGAGAATTTAAGTACCTTTATCTGCTCTTTTTTTTCAAAAAATACAGTATTTAAATTGATTTTAACTGTGTGGAAGGAATATTAGCTGAACTGGAAGTTAGTCAGTGTTTGCTGAATTTTGTTATTTGCTAGTAATTACAGGTGTGGGGTAGTCACATTCTTTGATTTCCTGTCCTTGCCTATTTAAGTGGTACAGTGTGAAATATTTTCTGCTTAAAACCTCAGCTTTGGCCGGCTAAGAACTTGCTATATTCAACTGGACGTATAAGAGAATTTAAGTACCTTTATCTGCTCTTTTTTTCAAAAAAATACAGTATTTAAATTGATTTTAACTGTGTGGAAGGAATATTAGCTGAACTGGAAGTTAGTCAGTGTTTGCTGAATTTTGTTATTTGCTAGTAATTACAGGTGTGGGGGTAGTCACATTCTTTGATTTCCTGTCCTTGCCTATTTAAGTGGTACAGTGTGAAATATTTTCTGCTTAAAAACCTCAGCTTTGGCCGGCTAAGAACTTGCTATATTCAACTGGACGTATAAGAGAATTTAAGTACCTTTATCTGCTCTTTTTTTCAAAAAAATACAGTATTTAAATTGATTTTAACTGTGTGGAAGGAATATTAGCTGAACTGGAAGTTAGTCAGTGTTTGCTGAATTTTGTTATTTGCTAGTAATTACAGGTGTGGGGTAGTCACATTCTTTGATTTCCTGTCCTTGCCTATTTAAGTGGTACAGTGTGAAATATTTTCTGCTTAAAAACCTCAGCTTTGGCCGGCTAAGAACTTGCTATATTCAACTGGACGTATAAGAGAATTTAAGTACCTTTATCTGCTCTTTTTTTTTCAAAAAATACAGTATTTAAATTGATTTTAACTGTGTGGAAGGAATATTAGCTGAACTGGAAGTTAGTCAGTGTTTGCTGAATTTTGTTATTTGCTAGTAATTACAGGTGTGGGGGTAGTCACATTCTTTGATTTCCTGTCCTTGCCTATTTAAGTGGTACAGTGTGAAATATTTTCTGCTTAAAACCTCAGCTTTGGCCGGCTAAGAACTTGCTATATTCAACTGGACGTATAAGAGAATTTAAGTACCTTTATCTGCTCTTTTTTTCAACAAAATACAGTATTTAAATTGATTTTAACTGTGTGGAAGGAATATTAGCTGAACTGAACTGGAAGTTAGTCAGTGTTTGCTGAATTTTGTTATTTGCTAGTAATTACAGGTGTGGGGTAGTCACATTCTTTGATTTCCTGTCCTTGCATATTTAAGTGGTACAGTGTGAAATATTTTCTGCTTAAAAACCTCAGCTTTGGCCGGCTAAGAACTTGCTATATTCAACTGGACGTATAAGAGAATTTAAGTACCTTTATCTGCTCTTTTTTTCAAAAAAATACAGTATTTAAATTGATTTTAACTGTGTGGAAGGAATATTAGCTGAACTGGAAGTTAGTCAGTGTTTGCTGAATTTTGTTATTTGCTAGTAATTACAGGTGTGGGGTAGTCACATTCTTTGATTTCCTGTCCTTGCCTATTTAAGTGGTACAGTGTGAAATATTTTCTGCTTAAAAACCTCAGCTTTGGCCGGCTAAGAACTTGCTATATTCAACTGGACGTATAAGAGAATTTAAGTACCTTTATCTGCTCTTTTTTTCAAAAAATACAGTATTTAAATTGATTTTAACTGTGTGGAAGGAATATTAGCTGAACTGGAAGTTAGTCAGTGTTTGCTGAATTTTGTTATTTGCTAGTAATTACAGGTGTGGGGGTAGTCACATTCTTTGATTTCCTGTCCTTGCCTATTTAAGTGGTACAGTGTGAAATATTTTCTGCTTAAAACCCTCAGCTTTGGCCGGCTAAGAACTTGCTATATTCAACTGGACGTATAAGAGAATTTAAGTACCTTTATCTGCTCTTTTTTTCAAAAAATACAGTATTTAAATTGATTTTAACTGTGTGGAAGGAATATTAGCTGAACTGGAAGTTAGTCAGTGTTTGCTGAATTTTGTTATTTGCTAGTAATTACAGGTGTGGGGGTAGTCACATTCTTTGATTTCCTGTCCTTGCCTATTTAAGTGGTACAGTGTGAAATATTTTCTGCTTAAAACCTCAGCTTTGGCCGGCTAAGAACTTGCTATATTCAACTGGACGTATAAGAGAATTTAAGTACCTTTATCTGCTCTTTTTTTCAAAAAAATACAGTATTTAAATTGATTTTAACTGTGTGGAAGGAATATTAGCTGAACTGGAAGTTAGTCAGTGTTTGCTGAATTTTGTTATTTGCTAGTAATTACAGGTGTGGGGTAGTCACATTCTTTGATTTCCTGTCCTTGCCTATTTAAGTGGTACAGTGTGAAATATTTTCTGCTTAAAAACCTCAGCTTTGGCCGGCTAAGAACTTGCTATATTCAACTGGACGTATAAGAGAATTTAAGTACCTTTATCTGCTCTTTTTTTCAAAAAATACAGTATTTAAATTGATTTTAACTGTGTGGAAGGAATATTAGCTGAACTGGAAGTTAGTCAGTGTTTGCTGAATTTTGTTATTTGCTAGTAATTACAGGTGTGGGGTAGTCACATTCTTTGATTTCCTGTCCTTGCCTATTTAAGTCGTACAGTGTGAAATATTTTCTGCTTAAAACCTCAGCTTTGGCCGGCTAAGAACTTGCTATATTCAACTGGACGTATAAGAGAATTTAAGTACCTTTATCTGCTCTTTTTTTCAAAAAATACAGTATTTAAATTGATTTTAACTGTGTGGAAGGAATATTAGCTGAACTGGAAGTTAGTCAGTGTTTGCTGAATTTTGTTATTTGCTAGTAATTACAGGTGTGGGGTAGTCACATTCTTTGATTTCCTGTCCTTGCCTATTTAAGTGGTACAGTGTGAAATATTTTCTGCTTAAAACCTCAGCTTTGGCCGGCTAAGAACTTGCTATATTCAACTGGACGTATAAGAGAATTTAAGTACCTTTATCTGCTCTTTTTTTCAAAAAATACAGTATTTAAATTGATTTTAACTGTGTGGAAGGAATATTAGCTGAACTGGAAGTTAGTCAGTGTTTGCTGAATTTTGTTATTTGCTAGTAATTACAGGTGTGGGGTAGTCACATTCTTTGATTTCCTGTCCTTGCCTATTTAAGTGGTACAGTGTGAAATATTTTCTGCTTAAAAACCTCAGCTTTGGCCGGCTAAGAACTTGCTATATTCAACTGGACGTATAAGAGAATTTAAGTACCTTTATCTGCTCTTTTTTTCAAAAAATACAGTATTTAAATTGATTTTAACTGTGTGGAAGGAATATTAGCTGAACTGGAAGTTAGTCAGTGTTTGCTGAATTTTGTTATTTGCTAGTAATTACAGGTGTGGGGTAGTCACATTCTTTGATTTCCTGTCCTTGCCTATTTAAGTGGTACAGTGTGAAATATTTTCTGCTTAAACCCTCAGCTTTGGCAGGCTAAGAACTTGCTATATTCAACTGGACGTATAAGAGAATTTAAGTACCTTTATCTGCTCTTTTTTTTCAAAAAATACAGTATTTAAATTGATTTTAACTGTGTGGAAGGAATATTAGCTGAACTGGAAGTTAGTCAGTGTTTGCTGAATTTTGTTATTTGCTAGTAATTACAGGTGTGGGGTAGTCACATTCTTTGATTTCCTGTCCTTGCCTATTTAAGTGGTACAGTGTGAAATATTTTCTGCTTAAAAACCTCAGCTTTGGCCGGCTAAGAACTTGCTATATTCAACTGGACGTATAAGAGAATTTAAGTACCTTTATCTGCTCTTTTTTTTCAAAAAATACAGTATTTAAATTGATTTTAACTGTGTGGAAGGAATATTAGCTGAACTGGAAGTTAGTCAGTGTTTGCTGAATTTTGTTATTTGCTAGTAATTACAGGTGTGGGGTAGTCACATTCTTTGATTTCCTGTCCTTGCCTATTTAAGTGGTACAGTGTGAAATATTTTCTGCTTAAAAGCTTTGGCCGGCTAAGAACTTGCTATATTCAACTGGACGTATAAGAGAATTTAAGTACCTTTATCTGCTCTTTTTTTTCAAAAAATACAGTATTTAAATTGATTTTAACTGTGTGGAAGGAATATTAGCTGAACTGGAAGTTAGTCAGTGTTTGCTGAATTTTGTTATTTGCTAGTAATTACAGGTGTGGGGTAGTCACATTCTTTGATTTCCTGTCCTTGCCTATTTAAGTGGTACAGTGTGAAATATTTTCTGCTTAAAAACCTCAGCTTTGGCCGGCTAAGAACTTGCTATATTCAACTGGACGTATAAGAGAATTTAAGTACCTTTATCTGCTCTTTTTTTTCAAAAAATACAGTATTTAAATTGATTTTAACTGTGTGGAAGGAATATTAGCTGAACTGGAAGTTAGTCAGTGTTTGCTGAATTTTGTTATTTGCTAGTAATTACAGGTGTGGGGGTAGTCACATTCTTTGATTTCCTGTCCTTGCCTATTTAAGTGGTACAGTGTGAAATATTTTCTGCTTAAAACCTCAGCTTTGGCCGGCTAAGAACTTGCTATATTCAACTGGACGTATAAGAGAATTTAAGTACCTTTATCTGCTCTTTTTTTCAAAAAAATACAGTATTTAAATTGATTTTAACTGTGTGGAAGGAATATTAGCTGAACTGGAAGTTAGTCAGTGTTTGCTGAATTTTGTTATTTGCTAGTAATTACAGGTGTGGGGTAGTCACATTCTTTGATTTCCTGTCCTTGCCTATTTAAGTGGTACAGTGTGAAATATTTTCTGCTTAAAAACCTCAGCTTTGGCCGGCTAAGAACTTGCTATATTCAACTGGACGTATAAGAGAATTTAAGTACCTTTATCTGCTCTTTTTTTCAAAAAATACAGTATTTAAATTGATTTTAACTGTGTGGAAGGAATATTAGCTGAACTGGAAGTTAGTCAGTGTTTGCTGAATTTTGTTATTTGCTAGTAATTACAGGTGTGGGGTAGTCACATTCTTTGATTTCCTGTCCTTGCCTATTTAAGTGGTACAGTGTGAAATATTTTCTGCTTAAAAACCTCAGCTTTGGCCGGCTAAGAACTTGCTATATTCAACTGGACGTATAAGAGAATTTAAGTACCTTTATCTGCTCTTTTTTTCAAAAAATACAGTATTTAAATTGATTTTAACTGTGTGGAAGGAATATTAGCTGAACTGGAAGTTAGTCAGTGTTTGCTGAATTTTGTTATTTGCTAGTAATTACAGGTGTGGGGGTAGTCACATTCTTTGATTTCCTGTCCTTGCCTATTTAAGTGGTACAGTGTGAAATATTTTCTGCTTAAAACCTCAGCTTTGGCCGGCTAAGAACTTGCTATATTCAACTGGACGTATAAGAGAATTTAAGTACCTTTATCTGCTCTTTTTTTTTCCAAAAAATACAGTATTTAAATTGATTTTAACTGTGTGGAAGGAATATTAGCTGAACTGGAAGTTAGTCAGTGTTTGCTGAATTTTGTTATTTGCTAGTAATTACAGGTGTGGGGTAGTCACATTCTTTGATTTCCTGTCCTTGCCTATTTAAGTGGTACAGTGTGAAATATTTTCTGCTTAAAACCTCAGCTTTGGCCGGCTAAGAACTTGCTATATTCAACTGGACGTATAAGAGAATTTAAGTACCTTTATCTGCTCTTTTTTTCAAAAAAATACAGTATTTAAATTGATTTTAACTGTGTGGAAGGAATATTAGCTGAACTGGAAGTTAGTCAGTGTTTGCTGAATTTTGTTATTTGCTAGTAATTACAGGTGTGGGGTAGTCACATTCTTTGATTTCCTGTCCTTGCCTATTTAAGTGGTACAGTGTGAAATATTTTCTGCTTAAAAACCTCAGCTTTGGCCGGCTAAGAACTTGCTATATTCAACTGGACGTATAAGAGAATTTAAGTACCTTTATCTGCTCTTTTTTTCAAAAAATACAGTATTTAAATTGATTTTAACTGTGTGGAAGGAATATTAGCTGAACTGGAAGTTAGTCAGTGTTTGCTGAATTTTGTTATTTGCTAGTAATTACAGGTGTGGGGTAGTCACATTCTTTGATTTCCTGTCCTTGCCTATTTAAGTGGTACAGTGTGAAATATTTTCTGCTTAAAAACCTCAGCTTTGGCCGGCTAAGAACTTGCTATATTCAACTGGACGTATAAGAGAATTTAAGTACCTTTATCTGCTCTTTTTTTTCAAAAAATACAGTATTTAAATTGATTTTAACTGTGTGGAAGGAATATTAGCTGAACTGGAAGTTAGTCAGTGTTTGCTGAATTTTGTTATTTGCTAGTAATTACAGGTGTGGGGTAGTCACATTCTTTGATTTCCTGTCCTTGCCTATTTAAGTGGTACAGTGTGAAATATTTTCTGCTTAAAAACCTCAGCTTTGGCCGGCTAAGAACTTGCTATATTCAACTGGACGTATAAGAGAATTTAAGTACCTTTATCTGCTCTTTTTTTCAAAAAATACAGTATTTAAATTGATTTTAACTGTGTGGAAGGAATATTAGCTGAACTGGAAGTTAGTCAGTGTTTGCTGAATTTTGTTATTTGCTAGTAATTACAGGTGTGGGGTAGTCACATTCTTTGATTTCCTGTCCTTGCCTATTTAAGTGGTACAGTGTGAAATATTTTCTGCTTAAAACCTCAGCTTTGGCCGGCTAAGAACTTGCTATATTCAACTGGACGTATAAGAGAATTTAAGTACCTTTATCTGCTCTTTTTTTTCAAAAAAATACAGTATTTAAATTGATTTTAACTGTGTGGAAGGAATATTAGCTGAACTGGAAGTTAGTCAGTGTTTGCTGAATTTTGTTATTTGCTAGTAATTACAGGTGTGGGGGTAGTCACATTCTTTGATTTCCTGTCCTTGCCTATTTAAGTGGTACAGTGTGAAATATTTTCTGCTTAAAAACCTCAGCTTTGGCCGGCTAAGAACTTGCTATATTCAACTGGACGTATAAGAGAATTTAAGTA